>NW_022630104.1:0-137500 GCF_010909765.2 Amblyraja radiata
TCCACCTTCAAGGAACTATGCCCGGTTATTCCCAGATTCTCTGTTCAGACTGATTCTTCATTCCCTACCTTTACCATGTACGTCCTGTTTCATTATGTCTGTCTCTATCTGGACTATACATAATGGACGATTAAGCATTCTTGCTACTTGAACTTTATTGTCTTTGTGCAGTCATCCTCCGAACTGGGCCGCGCCCCGTGGTGTCACCTCTAAACCAGTCACCGTACAACAGTACTTAAATAAACATCTATTGTTATCTTTCTTTTTCTTTTTCAAGTTAGTCTCTTCCCTAGGTATTATGTGCAACACTTGTACCATATGCCTCTGCTCATTTACACAGATTAACAACAAAGCAATAATAATCAACAGTTCAAAAACAGCCGTTTCCAACAAGTGCATAAACAACACATTTTCATTTCTTTTTCTTCCATAGTCCATACTCTAACATGAGTATAGTCTGTCAGGTAGGGGGGTCTGACAACGTCGACCTGACCTGGTGACCGTGGTGACAACTTGCGACTGACCTGGTGACCGTGTCGTGGTCTCTGCTGGGCCATCTGGCGGTATGGCAGCCTCGGTCACTGTAACTTGTCGACCTGACCTGGTGACCGTGTCTTGGTTCTCTGCTGGGCATCTGGGGTATGGCCGCCTCAGTCAATGTTGTGTGGGTGTGTTTTGTGTTGGTGTGAGCGTGGTGAGATTGTGTATGAGGGGGCGACGATTTCGTCTCAGAACACCTACTGACTCTAACTCCCACCTCATACGATCTCTGGCTCACCTGTTGGACCACTCTCGCTGGTCTCCAGCTTGTGTGTGTCACAGGGCTGTACTCTCACTGTCCTCTCTTTTCAGAGTGTCCATGTCTTTTGCTGTGCGGTTGTAGTACTTTTCCTGTCTCTGTCTGTTATATTTAAGTCCCTGTTCGTCGTGTGTCACCTCTGGCTTCAAGCAGAGTGTCCTTTGTGGGAAGCAGGGTCCTTGTGCTCCTGCTTAGGAGTCTCTGTGCGGGCTTGTGTTGAGGCCCTGGCTCGGTGTGTTGCGATGATCCAGCATTGCCAAAGTACGGATCCTGTCTCGCTGCTGCAGCCTTCAGCATCAGGCGCTTGGCTTGTCTTTACCGCTGACTCCGCCTTCCCATTACTCTGCGGGTATCCGGCGACGATGTCCTGTGTTCAAAGCCCCACTTCTGGCTGAAGTGCTGAAACTCTTGTGATGCATACTGGGTCCGTTTATCCGAGATAACAATGTCAGGAATCCCCTGTCGGGCAAAGTGGGCCTTGAGTTTTTTGATCACTGTGTTGCTCTTAGTGTCAGGTAGATAATCGACCTCCAAAAGTTTGAATAATAATCTACTGTTATCAGATAGTTTTATGTGAAAGGAGAAAAGGTCCGTTCCTACCTTGGCCCAGGGTCTGCTGGCCATGTCATGTGGATGTAGTGTCTCCCTTTGTTGCTTTGGGTCCACTGACCTACATATGTCACATTTGGCGATGAAAGTCTTGATCTCCTCGTTCATTCCAAGCCAGTATACACATCCCTCGCTCGCCTCAGACATCCTTCTACTCCCAGGTGAGAGGAGTGGATCCTGTGAGTGATGTCCACCCTGAGTGCGTCAGGTATCACGGCTCTGTCTCCTCGGAACACTATGCCGTCCTGGAAACTCAGTTCATCTTGGAAAGTGTGGTAGTGCCTGATGTCACTTGGTAAGTCCTTTTTCTCTTGGGCCACCCTGCCAGTATTCTGTTTGCCACACTCTGTAACTTTGTGTCATCTTGTGTTGCAGCCCTGATGGCACTCAGCCTCTCTGCTGAAATGGGTAGGTAGCTGACCATGTTCACAGTCTCTATATCTGTCTCACTCTCTCCCTTAGTGCTCTCTGGTAAGTATGCTCTACTCAGCGTGTCTGCAAGTAGCATGTCCCTGCCTGGAACATAGGTCACACTGATATCTACTGCTGCAGCCTGAGTAGCATTCTCTGCAGTCTCTTAGGTGCACTGAGTAATGGCTTTCTGTGTATATTTTCTAGAGGTGTGGTCGCTTGTACTGTGACTCTCTACCATAAGTATACTGATGGAACTTTTCCATCCCAAACACTATGGCTAAGCATTCTTTCTCTATTTGGGCATAGCCCCTTTCAGTTGGTGTGAGTGCCCTACTACCAAATGCTACCGGTTTACCTTTCTGTGTCAGGGCGGCCCCCAGTCCCGTGTCAGATGCATCACACTGAAGTGTCAACTCCTTTTCCTTGTTGTAGTACTGTAGAACTGGTGCTTTAGCGATGGTCTTTCAGTCTTTGAAACGCCCCTTCTTGGATGTCCGTCCATTCCCACAGTTCTCCTTGCGCGTGAGTTGTCTCAGAATCTCAGAGTCATCTGAAAGGTGGTCATAGAATTAGAAAGATAGTGACCATCCCAACTAATCTCTGTACCCCTTTCACGTCCGTTGGCCTTGGCATCTCTCTGATGCCCGTACTTTCTCCGGGTCAACCTCAGTCCCTTGGCAGTGAGCAGATGACCTATGTAGGGAACTCTTTTGTCTGAGCTTGAATTTGTCCGCGTTCAGCTTGATGTTGCGCTCTCTGCACCTGGTTAGAAAGCGTCTGACTTTCTCGTCGTGGTCCTTTCCTGCCTCCTCTTGTGTTGCTCCTTCCCCGTGATTAACACATCATCTGCTGTGACGCAGACTCCTGGGAGGCCTCCAGGGCCTGCATGAGCTTTCTTTGGAACACTTCAGGGTGGGCTTATTCCCATCGGCATCCTTAGCCAACGGAAGCGGCCA
Source organism: Amblyraja radiata (assembly GCF_010909765.2). Classification (NCBI taxonomy): domain Eukaryota; kingdom Metazoa; phylum Chordata; class Chondrichthyes; order Rajiformes; family Rajidae; genus Amblyraja; species Amblyraja radiata. The sequence continues at coordinate 2,779 of NW_022630104.1, forward strand.
AATGGAGTGGCGAATGTGGTAAGGAAGCTCGACTCTTCCTCTAGTTTGACGTGCCAGAAGCCTTGCTTCACGTCGCAGACTGTGAATACTTTTGCCTTTGACATCTCCGGCAGGATGTCATCTATAGTTGGGAGTGGATAGTGACTTCTTTTTAGTGCCCGATTCAGAGTTTTGGGTCTATACAGATCTCAGCTTCCCAATAGGTTTTCTCACTGCGACCATGCTACTGATCCAGTCAGTGCTGCGTTCCACTGGTGTGATTATCCCTCTTCTCTCTAGATCTTTGAGCTCCTCTTGTAGAGGGTCTCATAGCTACAGGCACTCTGCGCTTTGGCAGTTTCACTGGCGGTACCCTGTCATCTATCTCTATTCTATATTCACCCTCCATGCAGCCATCTCCGGTGAACACATCCTCAAACTCCTCATTTATTTTGTCCATGGTCACGTGTTTGCCACTTTCTCCATTTGTCACTGGGCTCGGCTTTCTTCACTATGCTGTCTATAGCCAGAATATTCTCGTACTGTACTTTTATCAACTTCATTGCCTCGCTGGCTTTTCTGCCCAGGTAAAGGGATTCTGCTACTCTGGTCAACCACTTGAAACTCCAGTCGGTACAGCTTGTTGTTTCTGGGTTTCTGACCTTAACCTTACATGTACCCAGAGGAGTCAACTTGGTCTTGTTATACATCACTAGCACCTTCTCAGTGTGCTCTAACTGTGTGTCTGGTTTAGTAGATCGATGGGGATGATATTACAGGTGGCCCCACAGTCTATCTGGAAGTCAACTAACTTTCTCCCCTATCTTCATTCCTGCAAAGAGCTGCTGGCCCTGACTGTGGCTGTTTTAAACCTGGGTTACAGTTTCATCCTCTCTATTTGCTTCAGTTATACAGTTGACATCCTCGTAAGTGTCACTGTCACTAGTCTGCTCTGTAACTGCATGCACTTTCTTAGTTTTCCTACTGCTCTCTTGTCTCGATCTGCACTGAGCTGCAAAATGATTTTCCTTTCCACACTTCTTACACTTTTTCCCAAAAGCTGGGCATTTTTTCTTATTCCTCTCGTGTGTTCTACCACAAAACTTGCACAGTATCTCATTGTCTTTTTGTCTCTCTTCTGCCTGTTTCAGTGCATGTACCTCCTCCACTGTCTGTCCTTGCAGTGTTCTGCTATTCTCCCTTGACAGCTCTGTAGCTCTACAAATGTGCAGGCATGTCTCCAGAGTCAGCTTCTCTTCCCTGAGTAATCTCTCCCTCAGTGCTGAGCTATTTGTACCACACACAAGTCGATCCTCTATCAATGAATCTCTAATGTCCCCAAAATTGCAACTACTAGCAAGTATTTTCAAGTCTGTTATATAGCTGTCCACGTTTTCATCCAATCCTTGGTTCCTCATGAAGAATCGGTACATTTCCACAGTCTCGTTTACCTTTGGGTTTGCAGTACTCGTCAAACTGTATGATCATTGAACTCACTGTGGTCCTCGCTGAAGGGCTAGCACTCGACAAAGTTGCCAAAGTTCTCTGCCTTTTTCTCCGATGAGATAGTTGAATAACTTGACTTTTGTGGTCTCTTCGGCGTCTGGCACGGTAAGGTCTATGTACAGTGTGAACTCCCCCTTCCAACTTTTCCATGACTTCGCCAAGTTGTTGGAGTCCAAAACCAAAGTTCCAGGGGGTTTTAGCCCTTCCATCGCTGTCGCTAGCTGTTGTTTTTCTTTGCCGATGCTGAAGGCTAACTGCTTATCTTTGTGCTTTGTTGTGTCTTTGGTGTGCTGTTGGCTACGGGCCCACTGAAACAAGCTACTGGCTTCAATTGTTCAACTGCATTTTTTCTTCTTTGCCGGCTTCTGTAAGGCTAACGTTAGCCTGCTGCTAGCTAGCTAAACTTTCACTTTTCTAGTTAATTCTGACAATTTTCGACGTCCATCCCACCGCTGCCACCATGTTTCATTATGTTCTGTCTCTATCTGGACTATACATAATGGACGATTAAAGCAGTCTTGCTTACTTGAACTTTATTGTCTTTGTGCAGTCATCCTCCGAACTGGGCCGCGCCCCCGGTGTCACCTCTAAACCAGTCCCCCGTACAACAGTACTTAATAAACAATCCTATTGTTACACGTCCTATTTTGATTTGTCCTGCCAAGGTGTAGCACCTCACACTTATCAGCATTAAACTCCATCTGCCATCTTTCAGCCATTCTTCCAAATGGCCTAAATCACTCTGTAGACTTTGGAAATCCTCTTCATTATCCACAACAGCCCCCTACCTTGGTATCATCTGCATACTTACTAATCCAATTTACCACACCTTCATCCAGACCATTGATGTACATGACAAACAACAAAGGACCCAACACAGATCACTGAGCCACCCCACTACTCACCTGCCTCCAACCCGACAAACAGCCATCCACCATTACCCTCTGGCTTCTCCCATTCAGCCACTGTTGAACCCATCTTGCTCCTCCTGCGTTTATACCCAACAATTGAACCTTCTTAACCAACCTTCCGTGAGGAACCTTGTCAAGGCCTTACTGAAGTCCATATACAACATCCACTGCTTTACCCTCATCAATTTCCCGAGTAACCTCTTTCAAAAAATTCAAGAAGATTAGTCAAACACGACCTTCCAGGCAGAAATCCATGTTGACTGTTCCTAATCAGACCCTGTTTATCCAGATGCTTATATATATAATCTCTAAGTATCCTTTCCATTAATTTGCCCACCACTGACGTCAAACTAACAGGTCTATAATTGCTAGGTTTACTCTTAGACCCCTTTTTAAACAAGGGAACAACCTGCGCAGTACGCCAATCCTCCGGCACTATTCCCGTTTCTAATGACATTTGAAATATTTCTGTCATAGCCCCTGCTATTTCTACACTAACTTCCCTCAATGTCCTAGGGAATATCCTGTCCGGGCCTGGAGACTTATCCACTTTTTATATTTCGCAAAAGTGTCAGTACTTCCTCTTCTTTGAATCTCATAGTTTCCATAGCTCCTCTACTTGTTTCCCTTACCTCACATAATTCAATATCCTTCTCCTTGGTGAATACCGAAGAAAATAAATTGTTCAATATCTCCCCCATCTCTTTTTAGCTCTGCAGATAGCAGTCTACTCTGACTCTCTAATAACCATATAATATAACCATATAACAATTACAGCACGGAAACAGGCCATCTCGACCCCTCTAGTCCGTGCCGAACACATAATCTCCCCTAGTCCCATATACCTGCGCTCAGACCATAACCCTCCATTCCTTTCCCATCCATATAACTATCCAATTTATTTTTAAATGATTAAAAACGAACCTGCCTCCACCACCTTCACTGGAAGCTCATTCCACACAGCTACCACTCTCTGAGTAAAGAAGTTCCCCCTCATGTTACCCCTAAACTTCAGTCCCTTAATTCTCAAGTCATGTCCCCTTATGGAGAGGGTCAGAACTGGACCTAGGGTTGAGATTTTTGATTGGAGAAAGGCTAACTTTGAGGAGATGCGAAAGGATATAAAATAAGTAAATTGGACCTAATGGACCAATTTTATCCCTCGTTATCCTTTTGCTATTAATATAGCTGTAGAAACCCTTTGGATTTACTTTCACCTTACTTGCCAAAGCAACCTCATATCTTCTTTTAGCTTTTCTAATTTCTTTCTTAAGATTCTTTTTACATTCTTTATACTCCTCAAGCAGCTCATTTACTCCATGCTGCCTATAATTATTGTAGATCTCTCTCTTTTTCCGAACCATGTGTCCAATTGCCCTTCAAAACCATGGCTCTTTCTAATTTTTACTATTTCCTTTCAACCGAACAGGGACATAAAGATTCTGTACATAAAATGTCACCTTTAAATGTCTTCCATTACTATTCCACATCTTTCCCATAAAACAAACTGTCCCAATTTACTTATTTTATATCCTTTCGCATCTCCTCAAAGTTAGCCTTTCTCCAATCAAAAATCTCAACCCTAGGTCCAGTTCTGACCCTCTCCATAATTATATTGAAACTAATGGTATTGTGATCACCGGTCCCGAACTGTTCCCCAACGCACACCTCCGCCACCTGACCCGTCTCATTTCCTAACAGCAGGTCCAGCACTGCCCCTCCTCTAGTCGGTACCTCTATGTATTGCTGCAAAAAACTATCCTGCACACATTTTACAAACTCCAAACCATCCAGCCCATTTACATAATGTGTTTCCCAGTCTATGTGTGGAAAGTTGAAATCTCCCACAATCACTACCTTGTGCTTACTACTAATATCTGCTATCTCCTTACATATTTGCTCTTCCAATTCTCGATCCCCATTTGGCGGTCTATAATACATCCCTATAAGTGTTGCTACACCTTTCCCACTTCTCAGTTCCACCCAAATAGCCTCCCTAGATGAGCCCTCCAATCAATCCTGCCAAAGCACTGCTGTAATATCTTCCCTGATAAGCAATGCAACACCTCCACCTCATGCCCCACCAATTCTATCACACCTGAAGCAACGAAATCCTGGAATATTTAGTTTCCAATCACAGCCCTCCTGCAACCATGTTTCACTGATCGCCACAACATCATGCTTCCAGGTGTCTATCCAGACTCTAAGCTCATCCACCTTTCTTACAATGCTCCTAGCAATAAAATATGCACATTTAAGAAACCCCCCACCTCTTATTCTCTGTTTATTTACTTTTTTTTCTTTCTCCTCTTGTGTCCGAGTGCTTCCCTTTTCTGCTACCTGCCTCCCATTCTGTCTACTAGCTTTCTCTATTTGAGTCCCTCGCCCCAACCATTCTAGTTTAAAGTCTCCCCAGTAGCCTTTGCAAATTTCCCCGCCAAGATATTGGTCCCCCTCGGGTTCAATACGTTATTTAACTGCTTAAAATGCTAGATACATTATATTTGTCACACCTAGGTAGAACATAGCACTGGGAGAATATTACACGTTAAAATTTATTAAATAGTTAAAAGATGTTTTTTAAACAGAAGAAATATTATATGAGTGGTCTGTTTCCACTCCACATATCTTCACCATCAAATGTTAGATGTCTCCAGTGAGGCCAGATTGCGAATAATGTGTATCAGCACTGGTCTCGCTGCCTCATGAATGCACTGTTGATAGAGGGATAGAGAATGTACAGTGAATATGATAACCCGTTAAATGTTTTGGGAAATGTAATCAGTCTGTGTGTACACACGCTCGATCCAGAACGTTTGTGGATTAAAATATGTAGGTATGGTGTATGATTCACATAGCGGGCAAACGCTAGAGATAGTGAGCTCTGTCGCTGCTCAAGAGGCTCGGCCCATGCAATAGATACAATTTTCACTGCATGTTATGTGTTTCCTTTGTCTAGTATTCCACATGCGGCCTTACTAGCGACTTACAGAGCCACAACATTACATCCCTGTGTCTGTATACAAGCCCTCTTGAAATAAAGGCAACAAGTAAGAAAGAATGCTACATGCTGAAAGAACTCTACAGGTGCACAGTTGAGAACATGCTGACCGGTTGTATCGTGGTTTGGTTCGGCAACTTGTACGCCCAGGAGCGGAAAAGACTGCACAATATAGTAAACACTACCCAGTCTATCATCGGCTCTGACCTCCCTCCAATCGAGGGGATCTATCGCAGTCGCTGACCCAAAAGGGCTGCAGCATCATCAAGGACCCACTCCATACTGGCAACACACTCATCTCCCCGCTGCCTTCAGGGAGAAGGTACTGGAGCCTGAAATCTGCAATATCCAGGTTCAGGAATTGCTCTTCCGCACAGCCAACTCAACTCATTAAACTCAACTCAAACAAAACTATGAACATAATAGTCCATTGCACTTTATCTGGTTATTTATGTGTGTATATATATATTCAATGTTATATGGACACACTGATCCGTTCTGTATTTATTCATGCCCACTATATTTCATTGTCCTATCTGGGACTCATGACAATAAACTTTCTTGAATCTTGAATCTTCAATCATCGAGTTTGCTTTCCTTAATACCGATTATACTTGCAGACTGTTTTTGGGGAATTCTGCACCATCACTCCCAAGTCCCTTTGTACCTCCGATTTCTGGATTCTCAGCGTATTTAGAAAAACCTCTACGTATATATTCTTACGACCAGGATGCATGACTGCATACATTGCTGCACATTATTCCATCTGCCAATTCGCTGCCCACTCTCTCAACCTGTCCAAATCCTGCAGAATCCCTGCTTTCTCTACACGACCGGCCCTACACCTATTTTAGTATCACCCGCAAAGCGTGCTACAAAGCTTTCAATCCTCTCGTCCAAATCATTGATATACAACGTGAAGGTGGCATAGAGAGAGAGGATTAGAGGGAGTGAGAAAGAGAGAGTGTGAGAGAACCACCAGGAGAGCGAGAGATCGAGAGTGACAGAGAGAGGCAGACACTAGTGGAAAGAAATACAGTGAACGAGAGAGAATGGTGGAGATAGGTAGAAGGTTTTAGCAAACGGCATTGAAAGAGAAAGCGCCGACACTTCCAGAACGCTACTATTCACTGGAAACCAGCCAGAAAAAAAGTCCACTTTATTGCCACTTCTTGCCTTCTGCCATGTAGCGAACGTGCTATCCATGGTAGTATCTGCCCTCTGATACCGTGGGCTCTCATCTTCCTAAGCAGCCTAACGTGTGGCACCTCATCCAAGGCTTTCTGAAAATCTAAGTAAACAGCATCTACTGACTCTCCTTTGACTGCCCTGCTATTTATTTCTTGAAAGAATTCCAGCAAACCTGTCAAGCAATACCTCCACTTAACAAGGCCATGCTGACTTCGGTCTATTAATGCATCGACTTCTCAGTACTCCGTAATCTCATCCCTTATAAATGGCTCTAAAATCTTACCAACCACCGAAGTCAGACTAACCGGCCAAAGAACAATCCTGGCAATAGTTATTCCTGAAGTGTCACTATCAATGCCTTCCTAATCTCCAAAGCCACCTTTTCCTGAAACCTAGTGTACAGTCCATCCGGCCCAGATCACCTATTCACCTTTGGCCCTTTCAGCCACTTCACAAACTTCCACCCTCTGACTCTCTTGAATTTCACGCACGTTGCTGGTGTCTTTGCTGTGAAGACTTTTGCAAATATCTCAAGGAGTATGAATGTGGATACATCTCCCGGGTCTGATCAGTTATATCCGCGATTAGTGTGACAATAGACAATAGACAATAGATGCAGGAGTAGGCCATCTGCCCTTCGAGCCAGCACCACCATTCAATGTGATCACATATGATCAGCCACATGCAGCACTCCGTTCCTGCCTTTTTCACACAGAGAGTTGTGAGTCAGTGAAATTCTCTGCCTCAGAGGGTGGTGGAGGCGGTCCTCGGGACCCTTCAAGAGAGAGTTAGAAGGGCTCTTCATGATAGCGGAGTTGGGGGATATGTGTAGAAGGCAGGAACCGGGTACTGATTTTGGTTGATCAGCCATGATCACATTGATTGGCGGTGCTGGCACGAAGGGCCGAATGGCCTACTCCTGCACCTATTGGCTATTGTATATACTCCTTGCTTAATGCCAGCTTAATGATTGAGTTGCCGGGCTGTAGTTCTGTGAGCTGCAGCGCTCAGTATCTGTGTGCAAGTAGCTGACTGTCCACAGCGTAGATTCCAACGCCACATCCCTCAGAACCGTGGACGGCCTGGCTTCTGAAACCAAGACCAACCGGGTTGACAACCACGACCGTTATACACCACGCACAAAGGTGGTTTAAAATTCTAGTTAACCATTTCTGCTACAGGGAATACAGTAACGCGGATAGGATTTGAACATTACCTGGAGGAATTCTTTCTGCGGCATTCCTCATTTTTCCTCCTGTCCGCTGTTACTCACTTTTTTATTATTTATTATGTCAAGACTGGAGACAAAACTAATTTCCTTAGGTTCTGATGTGTCTATCTACCCGAGCACGGGAGTATTTCAACATGGATACAATTCAAGCCAACCGGAAGTTTGCTAGCAGACATGAAGTGACACACATGGCGTCCTGGTGTCATCGCAACAACCTGGAGCTCAATGCTCTTAAGACAGTGGAATTGATTGTAGACTTTAGTAGAGCTCCCGCTCCCCTCACCTCACTCACCATCAACACCACCACAGTCACATATGTGGAGTCTTTTAGATTATGTTAGAGCAGGGGTCGGCCACATACGGCCCCCAGAATCACATCTGTGGAGTTCCTGGGAACCATCATCTCTGAGGACATTAAATGGGGGGCTACCATGGATTACAAAGTCAAAAAGGCACAACCATATAACCATATAACAATTACAGCACGGAAACAGGCCATCTCGGCCCTACAAGTCCGTGCCGAACAACTGTTTTCCCTTAGTCCCACCTGCCTGCACTCATACCATAACCCTCCATTCCCTTCTCATCCATATGTCTATCCAATTTATTTTTAAATTATACCAACGAACCTGCCTCCACCACTTCCACTGGAAGCTCATTCCTCACCGCTACCACTCTCTGAGTAAATAAGTTCCCCCTCATGTTACCCCTTAATTCTGAAGTCATGTCCTCTTGTTTGAAACTTCCCTATTCTCAAAGGGAAAAGCTTGTCCACATCAACTCTGTCTATCCCTCTCATCATTTTAACGACCTCTATCAAGTCCCCCCTTAACCTTCTGCGCTCCAGAGAATAAAGACCTAACTTATTCAATCTTTCTCTGTAACTTAGTTGTTGAAACCCAGGCAACATTCTAGTAAATCTCCTCTGTACTCTCTCTATTTTGTTGACATCCTTCCTATAATTAGGCGACAAAAATTGTACTCCATACTCCAGATTTGGTCTCACCAATGCCTTGTACAATTTTAACATTACATCCCAGCTTCTGTACTCAATGCTCTGATTTATAAAGGCTAGCATACCAAAAGCTTTCTTTACCACCCTATCTTTATGATATTCCACCTTCAAGGAACTATGCACGGTTATTCCCAGATCCCTCTGTTCAACTGTATTCTTCAATTCCCTACCATTTACCATGTACGTCATATTTTGATTTGTCCTGCCAAGGTGTAGCACCTCACATTTATCAGCATTAAACTCCATTAAACAACAGATGATGTACTTCCTGCGGCAGCTGAAAAGGCACAATCTGCCAAAAGCAATGATGGTCCAATTCTATACGGCCATCGTAGAGTCTGTCCTCGCCGTCTCCATCATGGTCTGATTTGGCTCACCGACCAAGCACGCCAACCGGAGGCTGCAGCGAGTCGTCCGATCAGCTGAGAAGGTCATTGGCTGCAACCTTGTCTCCATTGATGAACTGTACACTGCAAGGGCCAGGAAGCGAGCGGGTATGATAATCTCTGATTCCTCTCACCCTGGCCACAAAGTCTTTGAATCACTTCCCTCTGGAAGACGACCACAGCCAGACAGAAAATCAACTTTTTTCCACGAGTGGTAGCTCTACTCAAGAAACAAAAATCTGTCGCCTCCTTTTGCTCTGGTAGAGGCCCGTAGAGGGCGTCCACCGTCATGACCGCACCCGCCCTCACCGCTGCCAGCAGCGACATTGAACACAAGAGACGCGTACACGAGATCTGGCAGCGTCACGCGTGAGCGTAACCGCCTCCATTACTCCGGTTCTGGAGGCGGGGAGGGCGTCATGTGTTGGGCTGAGCCAATTTGATATCGAACCGCCGTGGTTCGGGCCCGAGCTCTTGCGTGGACCGGGTGTGATCTGGGCCAACTAATTACTGGGCCATCGTGGGGTTGACGTACACAGGATATGGTGGTTGAAGTTCGCGAGCGACGGGGCTGCATCGTAAATTATTAAACGGAGTGTTTACACAAGCGTGGACCTCCGCAACACACTCTATAGAAGAAGAAAGCGATAGTACTTGAAACTCAACTGTAATTCCAAACTCACTTTCCACTTTCACCACTTACGAATCATAACATATCTTCATAACAAGAGGAGTTGAGTATAGGAGCAAAGTGGTCATTCTGCAGTTGTATAGGCCCCAAGAGAGCCCACACCTGGAGCAATGCGTGCAGTTTTCGTCTCCTAATTTGAGGAAGAATATTCTTGCTATTGAGGGTGCATTGTATATTCACGAGGCATGTGCCGAGAGAATGGAGCGGTTGGGCTGTTGTACTCTGGAATTTAGAAGGATGAGAGGGCATCTCATTGAAACATATAAGATTATTAAGGGTTTGAACACGCTGGAGGCAGTAAACAAGTTTCCGATGTTGGGTGAGTCCGGCGCCAGAGGCCACAGTTTAAGAATAAGGGATAAGGCATTTAGAACGGAGATGATGAAACACGTTTTCACCCAGAGAGTTGTGAGTCTGTGGAATTATCTGCCTCAGAGAATGGTGGAGGCCGGTTCTATGGATACTTCCAAGAGAGAGCTTGATAGGGCTCTTAAAACCAACGGAATCAGAGGATAAGGGGAGAAGGCCAATTCTGGGGTATGGTGTACAATTTTGGTCGCCAGATTATAGGAAATATCTCAACAAAATAGAGAGAGTACAGAGGAGATTTACTAGAATGTTGCCTGGGTTTCAGCAACCAGGTTACAGAGAAAGGTTGAACAAGTTAGGTCTTTATTCTTTGGAGCGCGGAATGTTAAGGGGGACTTGATAAAGGTATTTTAAATGATGAGAGGGGTAGACAGAGTTGACGTGGTTAAGCTTTTTCCATTGCGAAGGGAAGATTCAAGCAAGAGAACATGATTTGGGAATTAAGGGACAGAGGTTTAGGGGTAACATGAGGGGGTACTTCTTTACTCAGAAAGTGGTAGCTGTGTGGAATGAGCATCCAGTGGAAGTGGTGGAGGCAGGTTCGATTTCATCATTTAAAAATAAATTGGATTGGTATATGGGCGGGAAATGAATGGAGGGTTATGGTCTAAGTGCAGGTAGATGGGACTAGGTGAGAATAGGTGTTCGACGGACTAGAAGGGCCGAGATGGCCTGTTTCCGTGCTGTAATTGTTATATGGATATATGGTTATAAGGCAGGAACGGGGGCTGGGGTACTGTTTCTGGATGATCAGCCATGATCCCATTGAATGGCAGTGCAGGCTCGAAGGGCCGAATGCCCTACTTTTGTATATATTGTCTATTGTCTATTGTCTAATGAATTGTGGTTTGCAATTTCGCTTCAAGTCCGGAGTTCCAACATACGCACGGCGTCAGGAAGTGGAACCACGGCAGCGGCGGTGGAAGCATCTTGTCCGGGAACATTACCATCTGGTTTGGGAATTGCTCTGCCAAGGACAAGAAGGCTCTGCAGAGAGTAGTGCGTTCGGCCCAACGCACTATGGGAACTTCACTTGCCCCCCTGCAGGAACTATACATCAGGAGGTACAACTCCAGAGCCAACAATATCATGAGAGACCCCTTCCACCCCTGCAACGGACTGTTCCAGCTGCTACGGTCAGGCAAACGCCTCCATTGCCATGCGGTGAGAACAGAGAGGTTGAGAAGGAGTTCCTTCCCAGAGGCCATTCGGGCTGTAAACGCCTATCTCACCAGGGACTAACTCTACTGAACGTTTTTCCTTCCATTATTTATTATGTAAAGGTATATGTGTGTTTATGATTGTGTTTATAGTTTGTTTGGTTGTTTGTCTTTTTGCACAAAAGTCCGCGAGCATTGCCACTTTCATTTCACTGCACATCTCGTATGTGTATGTGAAAAATAAACTTGACTTGACTTGACTTGACTTGATGGCACCTGTTGGAAAACAAGAAACCAAGTTGTTGAGGAACCGGCTGCTACGGTTATCTGCGGAGGGCGCTCAGCATCGCCAAGGACTGCTCTCACCCCAACCATGGACTGTTTACCCTCCTACCATCCGGGAGGCGCTACAGGTCTCTCCGTTGCCGAACCAGCAGGTCCAGGAACAGCTTCTTCCCGGCGGCTGTCACTCTACTCAACAACGTACCTCGGTGACTGCCAATCACACCCCCCACCCCCCGGACACTTATTATCACTTATTATTATTTATTTAAATCATTTGCTATGTCGCTCTTCCAGGGAGATGCTAAATGCATTTCGTTGTCTCTGTACTGTACACTGACAATGACAATTAAAATTGAATCTGAATCTGAATCTGAATCTGAATTGGTTGGTTTTGTTATTCCAATTATGTCCACTGGAGGACTCGCTGTCCCACAGCCGTCCATTGCCTCTGAATCTGGTTAATGTGAGACATGATCAGCCCACCGTGTGATTGGCCGTAGTTCAGATCCATCAACTCAAGACGAATGTCCGTATGAATGATAGAAACTGACAGACGTGTGAGTGGAAGAATCTCAAAATTCACGCCCTCGCCGACTGTAGGATGGCGACATCACGGGATGGAACAACAGTTGCATCAGGCCAAGAAATGGTCTGGAGAAATCAGTGCAGGCCTTGAGATTTATTCACAATAAATGCCACCCCAATTATTTTGTACATGACAAACTCGCAGGCAATTGAAGGAAACTGTAAAGTGTCTGAAAGTCTCTGAGATGTCGAGATTCCCGTTTATGTATTATGTTTAGCCGCTCATTCAAGCAGTTCATTCCAGCACATTGTTATCTATCTATCTATCTATCTATCTATCTATCTATCTATCTATCTATCTATCTATCTATCTATCTATCTATCTATCTATCTATCTATCTATCTATCTATCTATCTATCTATCTATCTATCTATCTATCTATCTACCTACCTATCGTATCTATCTATGTATCTAAAACTCTCATCTTGTCCTCTTCCGGTTTGCGTTTCGTTTTCATTTCCTTTTTTCGCCAACTGATTCGCCATTCACCTGTGCTGCAAGCGCACCAGGTTTTGTTCCGATCGGTGGAATGCAACAAAAGTTATGAAGGTTTATGTTCTTCTCTCCTGTCATTCTCTCCTGACGCCCTTTCTGGCTCCCGCTGTCATTTACCGGCGGCGAGGTGAAGATAGCCGAAGGATCGGTGTGAGCAGAGTGTGGAGAGTGGGTGGGGCGATTACCACCACGTCGAGCCGCTGAGCTTGAACCGCTGAGCCGGAGAACCGCTGAGCCCGAGAACCGCTGAGCCCGAGAACCGCTGAGCCCGAGAACCGCTGAGCCCGAGAACCGCTGAGCCCGAGAACCGTTGAGCCCGAGAACCGCTGAGCCCGAGAACCGCTGAGCCCGAGAACCGTTGAGCCCGAGAACCGCTGAGCCTGAGAGGTGGATAAAATCATGAGAGGAATAGATCGTATAGGTGCACAGAGTCTCTTGCGCAGAGTAGGTGAATCGCGGACCAGAGATATGGCTTTAAGATGAATAGAAAACGATTTAATGGTAATCTGAGGGGTAACTTTTGCCAGAGGAGGTAGTTGAGGCTGGGACAATACCACAGTTAAAGAAACAGTTGGACAGGTACATGATACGGACAGGTTTGGAGGAATATGGTCTAAACGCGGGCAGATGGGACTAGTGCAGCCGAGACATAACCATATAACCATATAACAATGACAGCACTGAAACAGGCCATCTCGACCTTTCTAGTCCGTGCCGAACACGTATTCTCCCCTAGTCCCATATACCTGCGCTCAGACCATAACCCTCCATTCCTTTCCCGTCCATATAACTATCCAATTTATTTTTAAATGATAAAAACGAACCTGCCTCCACCACCTTCACTGGAAGCTCATTACACACAGCCACCACTCTCTGAGTAAAGAAGTTCCCCCACATGTTACCCCTAAACTTCTGTCCCTTAATTCTCAAGTCATGTCCCCTTGTTTGAATCTTCCCTACTCTCAGTGGGAAAAGCTTATCCACGTCAACTCTGCCTATCCCTCTCATCATTTTAAAGACCTCTATCAAGTCCCCCCTTAACCTTCTGCGCTCCAAAGAATAAAGCCCTAACTTGTTCAACCTTTCTCTGTAACTTAGTTGCTGAAACCCATGCAACATTCTAGTAAATCTCCTCTGTACTCTCTCTATTTTGTTGACATCCTTCCTATAATTAGGCGACCAAAATTGTACCCCATTCTCCAGAATTGGCCTCACCAATGCCTTGTACAATTTCAACATTACATCCTAACTTCTATACTCAATGCTCTGATTTATAAAGGCCAGCACACCAAAAGCTTTCTTTACCACCCTATCTACATGAGATTCCACTTTCAGGGAACTGTGCACAGTTATTCCCAGATCCCTCTGTTCACCTGCATTCTTCAATTCCCTACCATTTACCATGTACGTCCTATTTTGATTTGTCCTGCCAAGATGTAGCACCTCACACTTATCAGCATGAAATTCCATCTGCCATCTTTCAGTCCACTCTTCCAACTGGCATAAATCTCTCTGTAGACTTTGAAAATCTACTTCATTATCCACAACCCCACCTATCTTAGTATCATCTGCATACTTACTAATCCAATTTACCACACCATCATCCAGATCATTGATGTACATGACAAACAACAGTGGACCCAACACAGATCCCTGTGGCACCCCACTAGTCACTGGCCTCCAACCTGACAAACAACCATCCACCATTACTCTCTGGCATCTCCCATTCAGCCACTGTTGAATCCATCTTGCTACTCCACCAATAATACCCAACCATTGAACTTTCTTAACCAACCTTCCATGAGGAACCTTGTCAAAGGCCTTACTGAAGTCCATATATACAACATCCACTGCTTTACCCTCAACATGGGCCGGTGTGGGCAATTTGCGCCGAATGGCCTGTTTCCAGTCTCTGACTATGACTTTGGACCGCACTCGCCTAAGCCGGTAAAATGGCCCCTACAATGCTTGTCCCATTTGCCAGTTTTGCAAGTACATTCGTCGCAATGTTTCTTCGCCAGTTGCCTTTCTGAATGAATTTGTTTACCGAGTTGCTGCGGTAGCGGCCTCTACAATGGCCTCTGACAAGGAATCGTGTCCGCTTGGAGGGGCTGCGGTGTCTAGTGGAGTGGCACGTGTGTGTGGCGGAGGACCAGACGGCATATGTGTAGAGGAGCAGGCATGAGAGGCAGATAGAAGAGAGCCAACCGTGTCTGGCCGAGCGACAGGCGTGTCTGGCGGAAGGCCAGGCGTGTGTGGAGGAGAGGCTGACGTGTCTGGCGAAAGTCTGGCGTGTTTGACGGAGAGGGAAACTGACGGAGAGGGAGACTGAATGACAGGCGTGGACATGTCTGCCGGAGGGGAGCTATGCGGAGGGGTCGTGTCTGGCGGTGGGTATTGGGAAAAAAACTTCTACGGCATGAACAGCGTTGCCCCTGCCCCCTACAATATCCCAGCCTGAATGTTCCCCTGCGATCCGCCAATACATTCGTGGAGACCACTCCCCCCCCCCCCTCCCCACCCCCCCCCCCCCCCCCCCCCCCCCCAACAACAACGGTTCCGGGTCCGTTGCAGTTGGGGATGCAGATTTGTGTTTATTATTATTGCGTACACCGCGCTAATCGTAAAGGTTAGTGTTTTCATGTTCTGAAATAAAAAAGATACACAATACGTAAATACAATCGTATCAATAGACAATACACAATACGTGCAGGAGTAGGCCATTCGGCCCTTCGAGCCAGCACCGCCATTTAATGTGATCATGGCTGATCATCCACAATCAACATCCCCGTTCCTGCCTTCTCCCCATACCTCCTGACTCAGCTATTTTTCAGAGCCCTATCTAGCTCTCTTTTGAAAGCATCCAGCGAACCTGCCTCCACCTGAGGCAGACAATTCCACAGACTCACCACTCTCTGTGAGAAAAAGTGTCACCTCGTCTCCATTCTAAATGGCTCACTCCTTATTTTTAAACTGTGCACCTGGTTCTGGACTCCCCCAACATCGGGAACATGTTTCCTGCCTCTAGCGTGTCCAAGTCCTTAACAATCTTATATCTTTCAATGAGATCCCCTCTCACCCTTCTAAACTCCAGAGTGTACAAGCCCAGCTGCTCCATTCTCTCAGCATATGACAGTCCCGCCATCCCGGGAATTAACCTTGTAAACCTACGCTGCACCTCCTCAATTGCAAGAATGTCCTTCCTCAAACTAGGGGACCAAAACTGCACACAATACTCCTGGTGTGGTCTCACTAGCACTCTATATAACTGCAGAAATACCTATTTGCTCCTATATTCGATTCCTCTTGTTATAAAGGCCAACATTCCATTCGCTTTCTTCACTGACTGAATGTACCTACATGCTTACGTTCGTAGACTGATGTACAAGGACCCCCACCCCCAGATCCCCTTGTACTTCCCTTTTTCCCAACTTGACGCAATGTAGATAGTAATCTGCCTTCCTGTTTTTGCTACCAAAGTGGATAACCTGACATTTATCCATATAACCATGTAACAATTACAGCACGGAAACAGGCCATCTCGGCCTTTCTAGTCCGTACATAAATCTTACTCTCACCTAGTCCCATCTACCTGCACTCAGACCATAACCGTCCATTCCTTTCCCGTCCATATACGTATCAAATGTATTTTTAAATGATAAAATCGAACCTGCCTCCACCACTTCCAATGGAAGCTCATTCCACACAGCTACCACTCTCTGAGTAAAGATGTTCCCCCTCATTTTACCCCTAAACTTCTGTCCCTTAATTGTCAAATCATGTCCTCTTGTTTGAATCTTCCCTAATCTCAATGGAAAAAACGTATCCACTCAACTCTGTCTACCCCTCTCATAATTTTAAAGACTTCTATCAAGTCCCCCCTTAATCTTCTGCGCTCCAAAGAATAAAGACCTAACCTTTCGCTGTAACTTAGGTTCTGAAACCCAGGAAGCATTCTAGTAAATCTCCTCTGTACTCTCTCTCTATTTTGTTGACATATTTCCTATAATTTGGCGACCGAAATTGTACACTATACTCCAGAATTGGCCTCACCAATGCCTTGTACAATTTTACCATTACATTCCAACCTAACTACTCAATGCTCAGATTTATAAAGGCCAGCACACCAAAAGCTTTCTTTACCACCCTATCTGCATGAGATTCCACCTTCAGGGAACTATGCACAGTTATTCCTAGAGTCCTCTGTTCAACTGCATCCCTCAATTCGCTACCACTTACCATGTACGTCCTATTTTGATTTTTCCTGCCAAGATGTAGCACCTCACACTTATCAGCATTAAACTCCATCTGCCATCTTTCAGCCCACTCTTCCAAATGGCCTAAATATCTCTGTAGACTTTGAAAATCTACTTCATTATCCACAACACCACCTACTGCAGTAGTAAGTACCATCTGCATACTTACTAATCCAATTTACCACACCATCATCCAGATCATTGATGTATATGACAAACAACAATGGGCCCAACACAGGTTCCCGAGGCACCCCACTAGTCACTGGCCTCCAACCTGACAAACAGCCATCTCCCATTCAGACACTGTTGAATCCATCTTGCTACTCCACCATTAATACTAAACAATTGAACCTTCTTAACCAACCTTCCATGTGGAACCTTGTCAAAGGCTTTACTGAAGTCCATATAGACAACATCCACCGCTTTACCCTCATCAATTTCCCTAGTAACCTCTTCAAAAAATTCAAGAAGATTAGTCAAACAAGACGTTCCAAGCACAGGTCCATGTTGACTGTTCCTAATCAGACCCTGTTTATCCAGATGATTATATATATTATCTCTAAGTATCCTTTCCATTAATTTGCCCACCACTGACGTCAAAACTAACAGGTCTATAATTGCTAGGCTTACTCTTAGAACCCTTTTTAAACAATGGAACAACATGCGCAGTACGCCAATCCTCCGGCACCATTCCCGTTTCTAATGACATTCGAAATATTTCTGACATAGCCCCGGCTATTTCTACACTAACTTCCCTCAATGTCCTAGGGAATATCTTGTCAGGACCTGGAGACTTGTCCATTTTTATATTTTTCAAAAGTGTCAGTACTTTGTAGCGGCACCATACGTGGTGAATAAATGTGAGACGTCAAGCCGGTTCAAAGAGTCGTTTATTCAGTGGTGACACGTTAGGTTGGTGCGCTAACTATAATACAATGTTGATGTAGCTGAGCGAGGTTGTTATCTCGGGCTCAGCTACCTGTCGACTCCTCAAGGTCTCGAGGTGAGAGACCTTAAGTACCAGGACACTCCCTTTAGTCCATGACGTCACGTGCCCGCCCTCATATCTCCTGACGAGGGATCGAACATGAGTGGCCCGTGTTTAGGCTGACGCCACAACTTCCTCTTCTTTGAATCTCATAGTTTCCTTAGCTACTCTACTTATTTCCCTTACCTCACATAATTCAATATCCTTCTCCTTGGTGGATAACGAAGAAAATAAAGTGTTCAATATCTCCCACATCGCTTTTGGCTCTGCAGATTGCTGTCCACCCTGACTCTCTAATGGACCAATTCTATTCCTCGTTATCCTTTTGCTATTAATATAGCTGTAGAAACTCTTTGGATTTACTTTCACCTTACTTGCCAAAGCAACCTCATATCTTCTTTTAGCTTTTCTAATTTCTTTCTTAAGATTCGTTTTACCTTCTTTATACTCCTCAAGTACCGCATTTACTCCATGCTGTCTATAATTATTGTAGATCACTCTCTTTTTCCGAACCGTGTCAAATTTCCCTTGAAATCCATGGCTCTTTCCAATTATTACTTTCCTTTCAACCGAACAGGGACATAAAGATTCTGAACTCTTAAAATGTCACTTTTAAATGTCCTCCATTTCTCTTCTACATCCTTCTCATAAAACAAAATGTCCCAATTCACTCATTTTATATCCTTTCGCATCTCCTCAAAGTTAGCCTTTCTCCAATTAAAAATCCCAATCCTTGGTCCAGTTCTGACCTTCTCCATAATTATATTGAAACTAATGGTATTGTGACCACTGGACCCGAAGTGCTCCCCAACACATACCTCCACCACCTGACCTGTCTCATTTCCTAACAGGAGGTCCAGCACTGCCCCTTCTCTAGTAGGCACCTCTATGTATTGCTGCAAAAAACTATCCTGCATACATTTTACAAATTCCAAACCATCCAACCCGTTTACAGAATGTGGTTCACAGTCTATGTGTGGAACATTGAAATCTCCCACAATCACTACCTTGTGCTTACTACTAATATCTGCTATCTCCTTACATATTTGCTCTTCTGATTCTACTATTCCTACAAATAAACTAAAACTTCTAAGCCCTCTCTAAATACTTTGCATCCTGCAGCAGAGAACATATCAGAACGCTGTAGGTAAGGCAGCATTTGTGGTGTATGTATCCTAATGGCTCCTGTCACCAGACCTCTTCGTGCTCTCGACGCAAAACGCCGTTAGTCTGTGCCCTGCACGGATGTGTCCCGTCCCACAGAGATCCTCCATCAATTTATGTTTTTCTCGCATTGTTTAGTCCGATTCAGATCATCTGCTGCAAAACTAACGTGGTCAGATATGGTGAGAAATGCATCCGTGTAAATGAGTCGTACGACTGAAAAGGGGGCAGTTGTCGGACATCTGACACGGCGCAATAGTAGAAGAAATGAAGAACAAGACAGAAAACGATCTGTGGAGATGAGTCCATGTGTTTCAATCAAGCTTTGATTACACAGTCATAGAGTCATACAGTGCGGCAACGGGCCCTAATGTCTGCCCGCGTTTGTTCCCTGTCCCTCCAAACCTGTCCTATCCATTTACCTGTCCAACTGTTTCTTAAATGGGGGGATAGTCTATGCTAAATGTTGGGATAGACCCACCTCCTGTCGCTCTCTGTTCGCGGAGACAAGCCCAAAAAAGTATGTAATTTCCCGGTGTGAAGTTTCAAACGAAATTTCTATTCATTTTGATTCGTCCCCGAACTTCTAGTTGTCGACCGGGTGTGTTGCCTGTGGGCCAATCATACTCTTCAGATCAGAATGCCACTCACTAAGGTGTAGAACACCATCCGTTTTTAGATTGGATAGCTACTCCTCATTTAAATGTTAATATCAAAACATTCGTCTGGATGGCGTGCTACAAATTTGCTCTTTATTCCTCACTGGATGAATTCATCGAGTTACGATGGAGCGATTCGTGGATCCGCCACCTCATAGCCTCCAGCCCCCTCCCCCTCTGAACCATGTTCTACGGTTATGTTATCCCATAAACGGCGAGGATGCTGCCATCTTCTCAGGTTTAGTCCCACATTTTGCAGATATGTCATGTACATCAATGATCTGGACGATGGTGTGGTAAATTGGATTAGTAAGTATGCAGATGATACTAAGATAGGTGGGGTTGCGGGTAATGAAGTAGAGTTTCAAAGTCTACAGAGAGATTTATGCCAGTTGGAAGAGTGGGCTGAAAGATGGCAGATGGAGTTTAATGCTGATAAGTGTGAGGTGCTACATCTTGGCAGGACAAATCAAAATAAGACGTACATGGTAAATGGTAGGGAATTGAAGAATGTAGGTGAACAGAGGGATCTGGGAATAACTGTGCACAGTTCCCTGAAAGTGGAATCTCATGTAGATAGGGTGGTAAAGAAAGCTTTTGGTGTGCTGGCCTTTATAAATCAGAGCATTGAGTATAGAAGTTGGGATGTAATGTTAAAATTGTACAAGGCATTGGTGAGGCCAATTCTGGAGTATGGTGTACAATTTTGTTCGCCTAATTATAGGAAGGATGTCAACCAAATAGCGAGAGTACAGAGGAGATTTACTATAATGTTGCCTGGGTTTCAGCAACTAAGTTACAGAGAAAGGTTGAACAAGTTAGGGCTTTATTCTTTGGAGCGCAGAAGGTTAAGGGGGGACTTGATAGAGGTTTTTTAAATGATGAGAGGGATAGACAGAGTTGACGTGGAAAAGCTTTTCCCACTGAGAGTAGGGATGATTCAAACAAGGGGACATGACTTGAGAATTAAGGGACTGAAATTTAGGGGTAACATGAGGGGGAACTTCTTTACTCAGACAGTGGTAGCTGTGTGGAATGAGCTTCCAGTGAAGGTGGTGGAGGCAGGTTCGTTTTTATCATTTAAAATAAATTGGATAGTTATATGGATGGGAAAGGAATGGAGGGTTATGGTCTGAGCGCAGGTATATGGGACTAGGGGAGATTATGTGTTCGGCACGGACTAGAAGGGTCGAGATGGCCTGTTTCCGTGCTGTAATTGTTATATGGTTATATGGTTATATGGTTATATGCGGTATTGAAACCGTTACCGTATTTGAAATGCGATTCGACGGGGGCATTGGTAGGAAAGGTGAAACTGCAAGTAGGAGAATCGCGGGTAAATGTGACTAGCGTTGACTGGGCATCTCGGTTAGCCGGGACGAGTTGAGCCATAGGGCCAGATTCACTGCTGCATGACTATGACTGGGACTGAGAATAGTCAGTTAGATGCTCAGTGACCTGTACTAGTTGTGTACGTGTGTGGTGAGAACAAATGGGCAGTTTAATTTGAGTATGCAGAGAACAAAGTGGGATGAATGAAAATGGTTGGATTGTCGGCGTGGGTGGGTGGCTCAAATATCCTGTTTGCGTGTTGTATGAAATTCAGATTGTAAATGGGCACGCATTGCTCTCAGTGGGAATTTAACCGCGTTTATCAGTTCACCTCTGAATTTACTCTGAGTCGCCACGTAAATACACGTGTTAGTGCAGGTACTGAGCAGCTGCAGGAACATCGACGTGACCCTCGTGATATAGTAATAACCGGTAGGGGAGCTGTCATATCCGGTCTTCGCAATACTAGTAAAGATGTAAAAGACAGCTTGTGTTGCCCACAGGAGTATGAAAGTGCCCGTGATACTAAAGAGTAAAACAATGGATTTCCTGCGGTTCTCCATCTCCGGGTCCTTCTCTCCGTTGCTGCGGCGCCGGAGCCCCCTGCGGACTCTGCTGGCCGCTACAATCCGCCTGACCGTCAGCACATTGAGCAGAAGAATCAGAAAGAACGGGATACAAGGGACTAGAACGCTGTGTGTGACACCATACGCGACCCATGCAGACGACGTATAGAAGGTGGGTTTGCTGTAGCAACCCCAGGGAAGATTATCAAACACGTTGCCAGGAGTTATCGTAAAACACCGAGGGACGTTTTCCAAACACCCCAGCACACTCACTGCCCCGATAACCACAGCCGCCGTTCTCTCAGTGCAATATCTTGTTTTCAGCTTCTCACAACAAATAGTCACAAACCGATCGAAGGTGAATGCCACCGTCAGCCAGACAGAGACCGCGGTGTTTGTAAAGATGAAGTAATAGATAGTCGTGCACACGGGAGTAATGTTCAGAAAAGAATACGGGAAGTGAATTAGAATAGTCTGTCGCAGAAACGGATCGGTGATGCCGACCAGGAGATCAGACGCTGCCATGGCCACCAGGTAGAGAGTGATGCATTTGGAGAGACCGCATTTACCTCGACAGAGAATCACAATCGCCAACAAGTTCACTGTGAAGGAGAGAAGAGATATTACTGACACAAGACCCGCATAAAGTGTTCTGTGGAACATTGGCTGCATGGAAGGTTTTCAAACTTGGATGCGTTGATCAAATGACCTTTATCCCCGAAAAAGTTGAGAGACTACAGTCTTTGGACCACGATGTCCACGCAACTGATCAAACACCAATGTATATTACGTTCACAGCTTTTAATTCTCCCCACATTCTTATCAACCGTTCCCCAGATTGTCGCATCCATTTACACTATTAGTCCCATGTACAGTAGTTACAGAAACCATTAATAGGCAGGTCAATTGCAGGTGGGAGGAAACAAGAGCACAGCCAGTAGCGCGCGGCGTCGGAGCACGAACGATTGCTCTTATAGCACGGGAGGTACAGATTGAACCTGTGTCTCCGGAAGTGTGTGACACGGGCAGTACTGACTGTGGCACGGTTGGCGAAGATGCACAGATACATCTGCGGAATAAATTCGAATTTACAGATCGTCCGAAGGAGAGGATATCAAGATACATAACATTAACTGATATAATATCACGTGACAGCAATTGTTTTCTTATGAATTAACGCAAATTAAAGTCGTGACACTTTCATAGAATCAGAAACCAGCTCGTGACATTCGTTTGCTTTATCTCTTGAGCTGTAGCATTACAGGTCTAAAGCGGGACTATGATTCACGCAGCGACGAATGCAGAAAATATATCGATTATATATTCAGTTACGCAGGTCTGTCCGAGTGGGAACACATGTAATTTCACTAACTCGTTTCACACTCTCCACGGAAGGAACCCAAGTCGCAATTTTCTCAGCTCCTGACCAACATATCAGGGTGTGATTATCTGATACCTGCTCGCTGGTCATGCCTCTATCCGGCGCAATCAGTACAGACAGTGATCCAGGCCAGGATAAACAACGGGCATGATGTAGAAATTGCGACAGTTACAGTAAGAACATGGATGTCTAGCCAAATTAAACAAGTGAATTATTGAAACAGAAACAATGTTTGTTTAACGCCGGCAGCGCCGGAGTTTACGAAATGTCTCGCGGCTAATGCGCAACAATGAAAATCAGAGACAAATCAAATTACCGAAAACAGCGACAGCCGCTATTACAGGGTAATATATATCTTCAATTCGATAGATCAATGGATAACCCATAGCTGGAAGACACAATTAACTACTGCGGCTCCGTCAGTCCGTCATCGCTGTAGCTCTGTGGCGATGCCTTCTGGTGGGCACCGAGATATATAGAGCGATAGGTCTCCAGCGACATGACCTCATACCTGCTGATTCTCATTAGTGACACTCACGAAACAAACACCTTGCATCACAGCCGTTGAATCCACCAAGGGAGATTAAAAGAGAATAATTGAAGGATCGAGTAAAGAAAAACACAAAGCGAGTCGCTGAAAAAGAGTCTGAAGAACGGTCACTATCCGTAACGTCACCTATACACGTTCTCCAAAAATGTTGCCTGACCCTCTGTCACACCAGCACTTTGTGTATTTCCACTGCAAACAAGAATGTATGCTTTCCAATGAAAGAATGGTCAATGACACTGTATTATTTCATTTAATGTTGGTGTTATTTCGATGTAATTTCGATATTATCAGTGATATCTCCACTGATCCCATCTACAGCTCCAGTGTTGGTCTTTTTTTCCAAAAATAAATCCTCATTCATACCATGACATCAATGATATTGCAAGACAGACACTGAAATATTCGTTTGAATTTCAATTTGACATTTCTTCCTCGCCTTTATGACCACCAATAGTAGTAGTGATATAATGCTGCTATCCCGCCTTGATAACTGTACCTGGTCCAATAGTCTCCGGCCCAGACGGACTTCTCACACACTCCCTTCGTTCCATTAATCCCAGTTCCGGTGAACGCCATAGTTATGCCCCTGTCCCACTTAGGAAACCTGAACGGAAACCTCTGGAGACTTTCCGCCCCGCGTAAGGTTTCCTGCGGTTCCCGGAGGTTTTTGTTAGTCTCCCTACCTGCTTCCACTACCTGCATTCACCGGCAACCATCTGCAACCTCCGGGAACCGCACGGAAACCTTGGGTGGGGCGCAAAGTCTCCAGAGGTTTCGGTTCAGGTTTCCTAAGTCGAACAGGGGCATAACTCGACGCAGAGTCTGGCTTGGGTCGGATCGGAACGGTGAGGACTCCTGTGAGAGGGTAAAGTATCAGAAGAGGAAGGAAGCGCCAAGGGACCTGCAGCTTGAATGGTCCTGACGTGCTTACGTGAGGTCGCTGGTCCCGATGCTGCACGATCCGGACCGACCTTCACCTTTCTTTTTCTCTCTGGAGAAAGGGCAAAGAGCCCGCAAACAGCTGGCCGAGCTGCTGCGCGGATGATTGCTCCTCTGTCGCAGATACAGAGATGATCAGCGATTTAGTTCGGCCATTTTATGTATGGGACCCTTTTCTCTGCGGATGGTTTCAGCGGGGAAGCACAGCGGATTCTTTGGGAGGGTCAACCGACTGTAGATAGAGCGCTGTTTGAATCACATGATAACCCCTTATCATTGGGGGAGTTGACTGGTGCTCTGCACCAGCTCAGGTGTGGGAATGTCCTCAGGGCTGCATGGGCTGACGGTAGAATTTGTTAGAGCCATCTGTGATGTCCTGCGGCATGACTATATGAAGGTCCCGGAGAGAGGCTGGCGACCGGGGAGATGCCCCTCTCGTGCGCAAGGCAGTCGATGCCCTGCTGCTCAAGAAGGGCGAACTCCGTCTGTTGAAGGACTGGCGCCCGGTCTCTCCTCTGCACAGAGTATAAAGTATTTACAATTGCAAATCGGGCAATAGCAAATCGCTTGGGCTCCATGCTGTCCCAATTGATCCACCCGGACCAGTCCTATACAGTCCCTGGCCGGTCTATTCAAGATACATGTTAATCTACAATTTGAGAGGGAAAAGGGTAAATCGGAGATGTCAGTGTTCCAGTTGAACAAAGGGAACTATGGAGGATTGAGAGAGGAGTTGGCCAAAGTTAACTGGAAAGATACCCTAGCAGGGATGACAGTGGAATAACAATGGCAGGTATTTCTGGGCATAATACAGAAGGTGAAGGATCAGTTCATTCCAAAGAGGAAGCAAGATTCCAACGGGAGTAAGGGGCAACCGTGGCTGACAAGGGAAGTCAGGGACAATATAAAAATAAAAGAGAAGTCCAACGTAGCAAAAATGAGCGGGAAGCCAGAGGATTGGGTAACTTTTAAAGTTCAACAAATGATAACAAAAAAAGGCAATACGGGGAGAAAAGATAAGGTACGAAGGTAAGCTAGCCAATAATACAAAGGAGGATAGTAAAAGCTTATTCAGGTATGTGAAGAGGAAAAAAAGTTAAGACCTATGTTGGACCCTTGAAGACTGAAAAGGGTGAATTTATTATTGGAAACAAGGAAATGGCAGGTGGGTTGAACAGGTACTTTGGATCCGTCTTCACTAAAGAGGACACAGACAATCTTCCTGATCCACTAGTGGCCAGAGAACCCGGTGTAACGCACGAACTGACGGAAATCCACATTAGGCAGGAAATTGTGTTGGGTAGACTGATGGCTGATAAATCCCCAGGGCCTGATGGTCTGCATCCCAGGGTTCTTAAGGAAGTGGCTCTAGAAATCGTGGACGCATTGGTGATCATTTTCCAATGTGTTCTATAGATTCAGGATCGGAGTCTGTGGATTGGAGGGTAGCTAATGTTATCCCACTATTTAAGAAAGTCGGGAGTGAGAAAACTGGGAATTATAGACCAGTTAGCCTGACGTCGTTGAGGGGAAGATGCTGGAGTCAATCAGAAAATATGAAATAACGGCACTTCTGGATAGCAGTAACTAGATGGGTCCGAGTCAGCATGGATTTACGAAGGGGAAATCGTGCTTGACTAATCTTTTGGAATTTTTTGTGGATGTAACTAGGAAAATGGAAAAGGGAGAGCCAGCGGATGTACTTTAGCTGGACTTTCAGAAAGCATTCGATAAGGTCCCACATAGGAGATTAGTGGGCAAAATTAGGGCACATGGTATTGAGGGTAGAGTGCTGACACGGATATCAAATTGGTTGGCAGACAGGAAACATGGAATAGGGATTAACGGGTCCCTTTCAGAATGGCAGCAGTGATTAGTGGGGTACCGCAAGGCTCGTTGCTGGAACTGCAGCTATTTACAATATCTATTCATGATTTAGATGAAGGGATTACAAGTAAGATTAGCAAATTTGCAGATGGCACAAAGCTGGGTGGCAGTGTGAACTGTGAGGATCATGCTATGAGAATGCAGGGCGACTTGGACAGGTTGGGTGAGTGGGCAGATGCATGGCAGATACAGTTTAATGTGGATAAATGTGAGCTTATCCAGTTTGGTGGCAAAGAACATGAAGGCAGATTATTATCTAAATGGAGTCAAATTGGGGAAGGGGGAGTACAACGGGATCTGGGGTCCTTGTTCATCATTCACTGAAAGCAAGGGTACCCGGACGTGGCGTCGAAGAATGAGAAGCTGAAGCAAAGAAGTCGAAGCAAAATAGCCGAATGGAAACGAAGCCGAAACGCCAAATATCCGAAAGCATACGAAGCCGAAACGCCAACGAACCGAGAGCATACGAAGCCGAAACGCCAACGAACCGAAAGCATACGAAGCCGAAACGCCAACGAACCGAAAGGGCGGGACGCCTAAAAGCCAACTAACCGAAAGGCTGCGTCGGATAAAAGCAAACTCACCGAATGGCTGCTCTGCCGGAACACCGCCAAACCAAAGGCTGCGTCGCCTACAAGCCAATTAACCGAATGTATGTCATACTGTATGTCATCCCCTCCCCCTTAACCCTCCCTCCGCTCTCACTCTCACTGCATCTCTCCATCCGTTTCCCTGTATCTCTCTGACGTCCCTCATGTCCCTTTTGCCAACCCACTCGCTCCGAATTCACTTCTCTCTTCATGTTCATACTTTCTATTTGATTGTTCACTCTCCCTCCATCTTTTCCCTTTTCGTCTTCTTCGCTATCTCTCCCTTTCATCGTTATACTCCCTACTAGAATAAGTATGACCCGTTGGGTCCCATGTTCACACGGGAGGGTTGGTCCCTCAACGCAATATCCCACCTCACCATCAATTCCAATATTCCCCGGGCGGGGGGGGGGGGGCTTTCTGGAGCGTTAGTATGGGCGTTGTGGGCCGAAAGGGACTTGTTTCCAGAGGGCTAGTATGGACATTATTGGCCGAAAGTATTCTTGGGCTGGCAGCTCAGTCACTCAGGTCTTGCAGCTCAGTCACTCGGGCATGGTGGACTGGGAGCTCAGTCACTCAGGGCTGGTGGGCTGGCAGCTCAGAAACTGCCAGAAATTCTGCCCAAAACAGGTGAGAAACTTTGTGAGAGAGAAGCTGTAGAGAATGGAGAATCAATTTTATACATTTTTCATCTTTTTCTACAGATCATAGCAATGAAGGGGGAAAGTCTATCCTGGAGTGGATCTCACAGGGAGCCAATGAAGGGAGGGAGTAAAATAATGGGGTGAGGTTTAATACTTACAGGGGGTATACTTACTGATGGGCGGAAGGAACTCCACCTGGGCTAGTACAGGCCTGATGGGCCGAAATAAATCTTTAAAACTATCTGAGTGAAATTCAGTGAAAGTGGGCTTTTCCTGGCCTGGCACGGGCCCATTGTGCCAAAATGCTCCTCCTGGGCTAATACGGGCATTTTGGGCAAAAGGGACTGGTTTCTGGGCTAATGGGCGCCTTGTGGACCGAAATAATTGGTTTCAGGAAGGCCAAATGTTGGCTGACAGTTGACTCACTAACAGACGGCTGGTGGGCTGGCAGTTCACTCACGGCTGGTCGGTGGCAGTTGATTCACGGCTGGTGGGCTCACCCACACTCACACCCTCCATCACACACACACACAATCCATCACAAACACACTCACGGTAACGCACACAGACACCCTGCATCTCACACACACACACAATCCATCACACACTCACAACCACATTCCATCTCACACCCACATACACACTCACAGCCACCCTCCATCGCACACACTCTGACTCTCACACACACACAACAGATAAACTCTCTTGAATCTACTCACGCGGCTGGGCGCGGCCTCTCCACAGAGCGGGACTTCCGGAGTGAGCGGAACATCCAAAGTGAGCGGGACTTCCGGAGTGAGCGGCACCTTTGGATCAAGCAGAGTGCAGGGCGACCAACCGAATCCAATGCATTTCACGCCAAGCACAGTGAGTGCAGGGCCAACAATCCAATCCATTCCATTTTAATTCAAGTCAAGTCAAGTCAAGCACGGTGAGTGCAGGGCCAACAATGCAATCCATTCCATTACAATTCAAGTCAAGTACATTGCGGGCTGTCAAATCATTCCTTGCAAGCACATTGCGGGATAACAACTCATTTATTGCAAGCACATTGAGGGCTGTCCAATCGTCATTCGTTGCAAGCACATTGCGGGGAAACAAATCATTTATTGCAAGCACATTAAGTGTTAACCAATCATCATGTTTTGCATGCACATTGCGCGGTAACAAATCATTTATTGCAAGCACATTAAAGGTTAACAAATCATCATTCATTGCAAGCACATTAAGGGTTAACAAATCATCATTCATTGCAAGCACATTGCTGGCTAACAAATCGTGGAGTAACAGTTCAATAGATTCATAGTTGATTTGACTCACAGCTTAGAATCACAGTTGTGGATTCTCCCTCACGGTCTTCCAGAATGACTGACTCATGTCCGTCAACCGGGGCTTTATATTCCTGGCTGCACCGGAAGGGGCGTTATCTTCAACATGGTGATTGACAGGCGAGATGACCAATCACGATTTTTTAAGCATTCATAATTCGTATATTTTTCAGCCATCGGAAAAATCCTTGGGTCTGCTGGAGCGGAGGAGGACTGTGAGTAAGATGGCCAACAAAATCATAGCGATAGAGGGTAGAGTTGTTTTCTAAAATCAATATACAACGTAGACAGGAAGTGGTCAATATGAGACTGGGTATAATAATAGATAGATGTGTCTCTCTCTTTTCTCACCAACTCCCCCCCTGCTCACCTTCACTTTTCTCCCCATTTGCATTCTCTCCCCATTTCCCCCCCCCCCCCCTCCCCCCTTATCCATTGTCCCTATGATGGCCAACATCTACACTGGATTGTTGGTGATGTTTCAAATCAGAGAGAGGTGGGAGAAGGGGAGAGGGGAGAGAGAGAGAGGGGTAGAAGGGTGAGCGAGTAGGTGAGGGGTTTTCTGTACGGAGTTTGTACGTTCTGATGGCACGGGTTATTGATTGGGGACGATCAGCCATGATCACAATGAATGGCGGTGCTGGCTCGAAGGGCCGAATGGCCTCCTCCAGCATCTATTTTCTATGTTTCTATATTCCCCCCGTGACCTGCGTGGGTTTCCTTCCGCACTCCAAAGACTGAGGTGAGAAAAAACTTTTTCTCCCAGAGAGTTGTGAATTTATGGAATTTCCTGCCACAGAGGGCAGTGGAGGCCAAGTCACTGGATGGATTTAAGAGAGAGTTATATAGAGCTCTAGGGGCTAGTGGTGTCAAGGGATACGGGGAGAAGGCAGGCATGGGTTATTGATAGGGGATCAGCCATGATCACAATGAATGGCGATGTCCTTAGGAAGTGTTCATGAGCGGGGATCGCTGGTCGGCACGGGCCCGTTGGGCCGAAGGGCCTGTTTCCGCACTGTATCTCTAAACTAAAGAAGGGGAGAGAGAGAGAGTGGGGAAAGAGAGAGGGGGAGAGAGAGAGAGGGGGGGCAGGGAGAGAGGTGGGAGAGAGAGTGTGACAGAGAGGAGTAGTTTTATTTAGACATTTAGACGATGTGTGGGCTTCCGTCATCGTCCACCATGTTGACAGGATTGGTCGCCGGACATGTCACCGTGTGCATCGTGTCGTGGTTTCAGGGGATCGCCACGAGGAGGCTTCTGTTATCTTCCCTAGACATAGAGTAAGGAGAGGGGGAAGAAAGAGGGGACTATTCAATATTAGTTTACTTTAATGTATCATTGTAAATGTACTTTAAAGAGGAGGGGGAGAGATAGAGCAGAGAGAGGGATAGGGAGAGGGAGAGGGAGAGGGAGAGGGAGAGGGAGGGGGAGGGGGAGAGGGAGAGGGAGAGGGAGAGGGAGAGGGAGAGGGAGAGGGAGAGGGAGAGGGAGATGGAGAGGGAGAGGGAGAGGGAGAGGGAGAGGGAGAGGGAGAGGGAGAGGGAGAGGGAGAGGGAGAGGGAGAGGGAGAGGGAGAGGGAGAGGGAGAGGGAGAGGGAGAGGGAGAGGGAGAGGGAGAGGGAGAGGGAGAGGGAGAGGGAGAGGGAGAGGGAGAGGGAGAGGGAGAGGGAGAGGGAGAGGGAGAGGGAGAGGGAGAGGGAGAGGGAGAGGGAGAGGGAGAGGGAGAGGGAGAGGGAGAGGGAGAGGGAGAGGGAGAGGGAGAGAGAGAGAGAGAGAGAGAGGATATGGGAGATGTATTCTTATAGCGTGAAGTGGGGAGAAAAAAACGGGGGGAGTGAAAGACGGAAGAGAGAGAGGGGAGGAAGGAAGGGGAGGGAGGGAGAGGCAGTAACACATATTAGTTTAAAAGAGTATATGTGTAATGTATTCATATATATTCATGTATGTGTTAATCAGTTTGTGTTCAATATAAGCAGGGAATGTTGGGTAATAGACCTCTCTCTCGTGATCCAGGCAACCTGCGTGTAATTTGTTATTCATTCAGCTGTCCGGAATATAACTAAATTGGCGACGAGTATGGGATAGAGTTTGCGAACTCATCCTTTAAATACAGCGCAGGACTGTTTTGCAACATGCAGTATTGATTAACATTTTCAACAGTAAATACGTTGTTGTGTCGCAGTTGTTTACGAGCTGGACGCGATAGGCCGCAGATCCTTCTATGCAGGGGACTGTAGTTTAAAACAGCAGCTGGACAAATCATCAGGCCATCTCTATGTTGTGTCTACGTGGCAAGATGCCGTCCTTGCGATTGAATAAGATTTATTTTTTGTCGGGTTTCTCAAGCTGGATACCCCTTGTGCAGCTTATTTTTAGGAGAATTGTTACACCAGAACAGAGAGGAAGCAGACTTTTTTTTTAAAATAAGAGAGTAGGACACGATGGCAGCGTCCATGGGCTACATCGGAAACCTTGGCAATTTTGACAAGAGTATAGAGCCATTCAGCACAACATAATGGAGATTAGTGGTGAAGGAGAGACAGTGGCTGAAACAATTAAGGCCATTTGCGAACGCATGAAAGCGATTCTGCTCACGGAGACCGGTCTTGAAGTGTACGGCACACTCGTGAATCTCCTTGCGCCCATAAAGGCAAAAGTAATGCCATTCAATGACATTATGAAGAAGTTGGTGGAGCACTTCAACCCAAAGCCTCTGGAAATTGCAGAAAGCTATAATTTGGCATTAGAAACCAGAAGCAGAATGAGACAATCAATGAATATATTGTTGCCTAGAAAAACTGAAGTTTGCACTCTAACTATGGCACCTTTCTCAGATGCGCTTTACGCGACAGATTTGTTTGTGGTCCAGTGGATGAACAAATTCAGTCCCAACTCATGAACACTCCAGATCTTACATTCGAGAAAGCATGCAAGATTGCTACCACAATGGAGATGGCATTAAAGAATGCTCGCGAGTTTCGTCCACCACGGACTGCAGTGGCCGTTTACAGTCACAAGGCAGTGCCTATGGCCAAACCGAGAGGCGCTAAACCAAAACCAACGTATAACGAGGAGCCGAGTTCAGCCAGTTGTTATCGTTGCAACGGTAATCACTCATCCCAATTTTGTCAGTTCAAAATGGCCAAGTATTCATATACAAAGCTGCCCTATGGTGTGAAATCCTCCCCGACAATTTTTCAGTCTGTCATGGACAAAATATTACCAGGCATTCCGCATTGTGTGTGCAACCGGGATGACCCACTGATATTCACAGAGGACATGGTAGTACATCCGGAAATCCTCGAGCAAGTTCTCAAACGACTGAAGTGCCACAATGTCAAACTGCGACAAAGTAAATGTGCATTTGCGCAGTCAGAGGTGGTCTGCCTTTGACTCAAAGTAGATGCTAACGGACTTCGCCCTGTGAAGGCGAAAGTGGAAGCAATAGTGAATGCTCCAAAACCCAACAATGTCAGAGCTACGATCATTCCTTGGGATGGTGCAGTTCTATGCACGATTCCTTCCAGATTTAGCAACTGTGCTAAAGCCACTACATCATCTGCTACAAAAATATGTGAAATGGACGTGGGGAAAGGAACAGCAACGTGCATATGACATTTGCAAGGAAAACTGACAAGTGACAAACTCTTGGTTCACTACGATAGGACACGCGAGATGAAACTTGCTTATGATGCTTCAGGTTATGGTGTAGGTGCAGTGATCTCCCACATAATGAATGACAGACAGGAAAAGTCTATTGCTTTTGCATCCTGCACCCTATCACTGAGTGAACGCAATTATGCACAGATAGAAAATGAAGCACTCAGCATCGTGTTCGGAATCAAGAAATTCCATCAGTTTCTTCTCGGCAGACCATTCATCCTAGTGACTCATCACAAGCCACTACTAGTGATACTTGGTCCCAAGTCAGCTATACCTTCCATAGCGGCATCAAGGATGCAGCGCTGGGCAATTTTACAGTCCAAGTATGACTACAAGGTGGAGTACAGAAGCTTCAAGTGCAACACAGTTTCAGACTCGTTGTCCCGGTTGCCCCATGAGAAATCTGACGTGGAAAGTGATAGCCCAATCTACACACTGCAAGTTGTAGATGAAGACTTTCCAGTGACTGCAACAGAAATTGCAGCAGAAACAGAAAGACACTGGGCTGAAGTGGGCCTAAGAACAGGATTTGAACGGTTAGATTAAAATCCATAATGGATTGAACTCAGTTCTGAACTCAGAGCTGAAGCCATGTCGATAACCGACGTCATGAATTATCGTGTGAGCAGGGATGCACTAAGTGGGGTTACTGAGTGTTTGTACCTGACTCTTTGAGAAACCAAATTACGAATGACCTTCATGCCGAAATCCTGGCATTGTAAACATGAAGTCAATTGCCAGACGTTCTGTGTATTGGCCTGGTATTGACAGTGACTCACTGGTGAGCAAATGTAGTGTCTGCCAAATTGCCGGAGTAAACCACCAAAAAACACCACTGTAACCCTGGTCATGGCCAAGTAGACCTTTTCAGAGAGTTCATATAGATTTTTGTGAAAAGGGTAATGATCACTTTCTAGTACTAGTAGATAGTCATTCCAAATGGATTGAGGTTAAGCATATGGGGTCAAGTACTACTACTGAGTGTACCATAGATGAGTTGAGATCAATTTTTGCATGCCATGGTTTACCGGAAGAATTTGTTTCTGATAACGGGCTTCAGTTTCGTTCAGAACGGTTCAAAGAGTTCATGCAGCAGGATAGTGTAAAACACACACTTTTTCCCCCATACCATCCAGTCTCCAACGGGGCAGCGGAATGGTCTGTTAGAGGCAGACTTTGCAGGGTAGTTCAAAGCTCAGCATGAAACATGATTTTTTTTCCTGAAATACAGAACCACACAACACACATCAGCCGGTTACTCACCTGCAGAACTGGTGATCAACAGAAGGCGCTTAAGTCTAGTTCAACCCAATTTGGCCTTGAGAGTTGAGCAAAAACAGTTGTCAAAAACGCCATTTTGATTCCCACAAAAAGGAGCGGTACTTCAAGCCAGATGAGCAGGTTTGTGTTCTCAGTCCTCAACACAGGTCCAGTCGAGACAAATGGGGTGTTGGGAAAATAATGGAAATGTGTGGAAAAAATGATGTTTAGTTAAAGTTGGAGATGGGATCAAAAGTGTTCATGTTGATCAAATGATTCCAGCCAAAGATGAACCAAAAACTGAGCATGAAGTCCTAATCACTGAGTCTTTATCTGAAAGTGAGTTGGAAGAGCCAACTGTGATTGAAACACAAATTTCAGTTAGTACAGAAAAATATACAGATTCCTCTGGTCAAAGACAGGGTACAAAAACAGAGACAAACAAACGTACAGTTGATTAAACACCTAAACCTGTTACACCTGTTATTGTTATGCCCCTGTCCCACTTAGGAAACCTGAACGGAAACCTCTGTAGACTTTGCGCCCCAACCAAGGTTTCCGTGCGGTTCCCGGGGGTTTTTGTCTGGCCGAATGGTCGAAAGTGGTTCCGCTTCTTCTATCTTCCGGTGATTATTTCAAAAAATTCAAAACCGGCCACGACTAAAAATAAGTTGCCGTTTTAAAAATCGGTAATTTTTTAGTCGAAGCCGGTTGCAATGCTAGTTGAAGGTGGTTGCCGGAGGTTGCAGGTGGTGGAAGGTGTTACGACTACCTGCAACCTCCGGCAACCTCCGGCAACTACCTTCAACTAGCATCGCAACCGGCTTCGGCTAAAAAAATTACCGATTTTTAAAACGGCAACATGTATTTAGTCGCGGCCGGTTTTCAATTTTTTGAGATAATCGCAAGAAGAGCAACCTTTTCCTTCCTTCCTTCCTTCCTCCCTTCCTTCCTTCCCCCCTCCCTTCCTTTCTTCCTCCCTTCCTTCCTCCCTCCCTCCCTCTTACCCCTTTTCTGGTTTTTTCCTTCTGCCTTTCCCTGCTTCTGTTCTTACTTAGATTTGTTATCTATGATTTTTTTTTATCAGTTCTGATAAAAGATTCTGTTTCACCCTTCTCAGATTCCACCAATCCCTATTTTATACTGAAGAATGTTGGATCAATCATTTATTACTTTTCCTTTCCTGCCTTCCCCCTCCTTCTATCAAATGCTAATATTCTGGATCTGGATGTAGTGCGCTGAAAGTCACGTGGAGAACGTTCAACCTCCATACAGACAAGACAGCACCCGCGGTCGGGATCGAACCCGTGCCGATCATTCTGGCGCTGCATTATTCTGTGAGGCAGCAACTGCCGCGGCGCCGCCGTCACCGCCCACCCTCACCGCTGTCGTGACTTCCGGGCTGAGGCTCTGCGCGGTCGTTTCCGGTCTCGTCTCATCTGTCCCCGGGAGGGTCCGCGCTCGGTCTTCAGGCGCGCGCGGGCGGGCGCGGTGTTGCTGGTCCTCCGGGCCGGTCCTCCAGGCGGGCGCGGGCGCGGTGTTGCTGGTCCTCCGGGCCGGTCCTCCAGGCGGGCGCGGTGTTGCTGGTCCTCCGGGCCGGTCCTCCAGGGGGTGAGCCGTGGGTACATGGGCCGGGGCTGGGGATCGGGTGCCGGGGCGGGTCCAGTCTCCGGCCTCGCACCGGGAAACACAGTGGCCGCGACTGGGGGAGAGAGAGACCGAGAGATAGAGACAGGGAGAGAGAGAGAGACAGGGAGAAAGAGAGAGAGGGAGATAGAGAGAGAGAGAGACACAGGGAGAGAGAGAGAGACAGGGAGATAGAGAGTGGGGAGAGAGACAGAGAGAGAGAAACAGACAGACGGAGGATAGAGTGGGAGAGAAAGAGAGAGAGAACGTGGAGAGTCAGGAGAGAGAGGAGAAGAGAGTGGGAGGCTGAGAGAGGGCAGGAATAAGTGGAGAGGGTCAGAGGGAGGGGGCTGGGAGGAGAGGGGTGAGAGGCTGGAGGTGGAGAAGGGGTGAAGTGGGTAGCGGGGGGAAGCAGGGAGCAAAGGGAGGGGAGAGGGATTCCAGGGGGAGTGGGTGACGAGGGGGGTGAATGGGGGGGGGGGGCAGGGAATTGGGGGAGGGGTCGTGAGCCAAGGAAGGGGATAGGGAGCCAGGTGGGGGTTCACATTGTTTGAGGGTGGGGAGGGAGCAACAGGGAGGAGGAGGGAAGGAGCAGGAGGCTGCAGAGGTAAGGGGCAGGGAGCCACAGGGAGGAGGTCACGTTGTTTGGGGGTGGGGAGGGTGTTGCAGTTTATGAAGTCAAACCAGGGCAGGATCTTCACTGAATGGCGGGGCGCTAGGGGAATGTGTGGAGCCGAGGGATCTAGGAGTGTGGGTACGAGTTGGACCGAAGGGCCTCTTTCCAACGCTGTTTAACTCTATGATTCTATGACAAAGTGCTGGAGTAATTCAGCGGGTCGGCCAGCACCTGCGGAGAAGATAGACACAAAGTGCTGGAGTAACTCAGCGGGTCAGGCAGCATCTGTGGAGAAGATAGACACAAAGTGCTGGAGTAACTCAGCGGGTCAAGCAGCATCTGGTGAAGATAGACGCGAAAAGTGCTAGAATAGCTCAGGGTTAGGGTAACAGGCAGCATTTGTGGAGAAGATAGACACAAGTAACTTAGGGTTAGGGTAACAGGCAACAAGGAGAAGAAACGGGAATAGTCCCCGAGGATTGGTGTACTGCGCATGTTGTTCCATTGTTTAAAAAGGGTTCTAAGAGTAAACCTAGCAATTATAGGCCTGTTAGTTTGACTTCAGTGGTGGGCAAATTAATGGAAAAGATACTTAGAGATAATATATATAAGCATCTGGATAAACAGGGTCTGATTAGGAACAGTCAGCATGGATTTGTGCCTGGAAGGTCATGTTTGACTAATCTTCTTGAATTTTTTGAAGAGGTTACTAGGGAAATTGACGAGGGTAAAGCAGTGGATGTTGTCTATATGGACTTTAGTAAGGCCTTTGAAAAGGTTCCTCATGAAAGGTTGGTTAAGAAGGTTCAAATGTTGGGTATAAATGCAGGTGTAGCAAGATGGATTCAACAGTGGCTGAATGGGAGAAGCCAGAGGGTAATGGTGGATGGTTGTTTGTCGGGTTGGAGGCAGGTGACTAGTGGGGTGCCTCCGGGATCTGTGTTGGGTCCTTTGTTGTTTGTCATGTACATCAATGATCTGGATGAAGGTGTGGTAAATTGGATTAGTAAGTATGCAGATGATACCAATATAGTTGTGGATAATGAAGAGGATTTCCAAAGTCTACAGAGGGATTTAGGCCATTTGGAAGAATGGGCTGAAAGATGGCAGATGGAGTTTAATGCTGATAAATGTGAGGTGCTACACCTTGGCAGGACAAATCAAAATAGGATGTACATGGTAAATGGTAGGGAATTGAAGAATACAGTTGAACAGAGGGATCTGGGAATAAGGTTAAAGGGGGACATGATAGAGGTCTTTAAAATGATGAGAGGGATAGACAGAGTTGATGTGGATCAGCTTTTCCCTTTGAGAAAAGGGAAGATTCAAACAAGAGGACATGACTTCAGAATTAAGGGACAGAAGTTTAGGGGTAACATGAGGGGGAACTTCTTTACTCAGAGAGTGGTAGCGGTGGGGAATGAGCTTCCAGTGGAAGTGGTGGAGGCAGTTTCGTTGGTATCATTTAAAAATAAATTGGATAGGCATATGGATGAGAAGGGAATGGAGGGTTATGGTAAGTGCAGGCAGGTGGGACTAAGGGAAAAATGTTGTTCGGCACGGACTTGTAGGGCCGAGATGGCCTGTTTCCGTGCTGTAATTGTTATATGGTTATAAGATAGACACAAAGTGCTGGAGTAACTCAGTGGGTCAGGCAGCATCATTGGAGAGAATGAATGGGTGACATTTTGGGTCAAGGCCCTTTTTTGGTGTAGTTTAGAGATGCAGTGCGGAAACAGGACTTTCGGCACACAGAGTCCACACTGACCAGCGTTCACCCCGTACACTAGCACTATCCTATGCACATTAGGGATAATTTAACTATTTTGTGGAGGTCTATTAATCTACAACCCTGGACGTCTTTGAAATGTTGGAAGAAACCGGAGCACAAGGAGTAAAAATGCACGCAGGTCAAGGAGAGAACATACAAACTCCACAGACAGCACCCATAGTCCGGATTGAGCCAGGGTCTCTGGCCATGTACCACTGCGCCACTGTGCCGCTGTGGAATTATATAACTTGCTTCCGCCATAAACACACCCAATATGTGCTGGTAATGTCCTGTTTGCCAGCTTGTTGACCCTCTGTGTTCCCCTCCTGCAGGGTTTAGGAGCCTTGCTGTGGACGGAGAGACGGGGACGTGAGCGGCCATTGAGGGTGGCCAGGGTGCCGGTGAGCCCCCCCCCCATCTACTCGATGTGCAGGTTGTGCTTCAATGGAGGACCACATGACGGGGCACAACAAGGAAAAGCGTTATGAGTGCGACGTGTGTGGCAAGGCCTGGCAGTGCCCGAGCCAGCTGGAGATCCACCGGCGGCTTCACACGGGAGAACGCCCCTTCGACTGCTCGGAGTGCGGCAAGAACTTCACCCGCTATGACAAACTTCTGCGGCACAACCGTGTGCACTCCGGCGAGAGGCCCTTCTCCTGCTCTAACTGCGGCAAGAGCTTCAAGACAGCGCAACACCTGAAGGTGCACCAGCGAGTGCACACGGGCGAGAAGCCCTATGGCTGCTCCACCTGCGGCAAGAGATTTACCTGGTTGTCGGGGCTGCGGGTGCACCAGCAGGTGCACAGCAGTGAGCGGCCCTTCACCTGCACTGACTGCGGCAAAGGCTTCAAGTCGGCACCGGACCTGAAGCAGCACAGGCACCTGCACACCGGGGAGCGGCCCTACACCTGCGTCCAGTGCGGCAAGGGCTTCACCCAGTCCCACAGCCTGTTGTCCCACCAACGCACACACTCCGGCGAGCGGCCCTACACTTGCGGCCAGTGCAGCAAGGGCTTCACCCAGTCCGCCGAGCTGCTGTCGCACCAGTGCACCCACACCGGGGAGCGGCCCTACACCTGCAGCGACTGTGGCACAGGCTTCACCCGCTCCGACAGCCTGCTGGAGCACCAGCGCACCCACACCGGCGAGCGCCCCTACACCTGCGCCCAGTGTGGCAAGGGCTTCACCCAGTCCCACAGCCTGCTGGACCACCAGCGCACCCACACCGGCGAGCGCCCCTACACCTGTGCCCAGTGCGGCAAGGGATTCACCCAGTCCTATAGCCTGCTGATGCACCAGCGGATCCACACCGGCGAGCGCCCCTACACCTGCGTCCAATGTGGCAAGTGCTTCACCTGCTCCACCAGGCTGCTGTCCCACCAGCGGGTGCACGCCGGCGACCGTCCCGTCCCCAGCCCGGTGTGTGGCAAGTGCTTTGCCATGGCCTCGCACACCCTGTCTCACTAGCATGTGCAAACCAGTAGCCAGCCCTAAGATTGCGCGGACTGTGGTGAGGCGTTTGACAGCCCACGGCGGTTGCGGCAGCAACGGCGGACCCACGCCGGCGTGCAGCTGCTCCCACTGTGACAGAGCATGGGGGCTGCGGGAGCAGCAGCGGTTACACTCCAGAGAGAGACCCTTTGTGTGCGCAGTGGTGGCAAGGGTTTCAAACCGGCCAGCATCCCTTCACCTGCCCACTCTGTGGCAAGGCCTTTGCCCTCTCCTCCAGCCTGCTGGCACACCGCCATGTGGATAGGCGCTGTTTAGTTAAACACAAAATGCTGCAAGGAATGGGTAGCGTTTCTGGTCTAGACCCTTCTTGAGTCTCGACCCGAACGTAACCCATTCCTTCACTCCAGAGATGCTGCCTGTACCGCTGAGTTACTCCAAAACTCTGAAACGTCACCTATCCATGTTCTCCACAGATGCTGCATTACCCGCTGAGTTACTCCAGCACTCTGTGAAACGTCACCTATCCATGTTCTCCAGAGATGCTGCCTGACCCGCTGAGTTACTGCAGCACTTTGTGTTCGAGTCACAGAGTGATACAGTGTGGAAATAGGCCCAACTTGCCCACACCGACCAACATGTCCCAGCTACACTAGTCCCACCTGCCTGTGTTTGGTCCATGGTAGACAAAAGTGCTGGAGAAACTCAGCGGGTGCAGCAACATCTAGGGAGCAAAGGAAATAGGCAACGTTTCGGGCCGAATCCCTCTGAAGAAGGGTTTCGGCCCGTAAAGTTGCCTATTCCCTTCGCTCCATAGATGCTGCTGCTCCCGCTGTGTTTCTCCAGCACTTTTGTCTATCTTCGATTTTCCAGCATCCGCAGTTCCTTCTTAAACACTGTGTTCGGCCCATATCACTCCAAATTTGTCCTATCCATGTACCTGTCTAACTGTTTCTTAAACGTTGAGATAGTCCCAGCCTCAACTACCTCCTCTGACAGTTTGCTTCATACACCCACCACCAGCTGTGTGAAAAACTTCCCCCTGAGATTTCTATTAAATGTTTTCCCCTTCACCTTGAACCCACCTTGGTCCTCGATTCCCTCACTCTGGGCAAGAGATTCTGTGCATCTAACTAAATTGTGTTCTATGCAAGATTCCAGCATCTGCAGTTTCTTGTGTCTCCCTCACCTATATCCACCTATCATTTCTGAAGAAAGGTCTCAACCTGAAACATCACCCATTCCTTCTCTCTAGAGATGCTGCCTGTCCCGCTGAGTTACTCCAGCAATTTGTGTCCACCTATCACTTGCCAGGCTTTGTCCAGCCCCCATCTCTCTTTTCCAGCTTCCTCCCCCCGCCCTCTCCAATCAGTCTGAAGAAGGGTCCTGACTCAAAACATCATCTGTCCATTCCATCTAAAGCGGTGGAGGAACCCACCCCCCCCCCCCCCCTCCTAATCAAGTCCTGGAGTCTGTCCCGACCCCATCCCTTTTTTTCAGCTTTCTCCCCCGATTCCATCAATCGAAAGAAGGGTCCAGACCCGACACGTCGCCTGTCCATTCCCCTCCAAAGTGCCAGTAGAACTCGGCAGGTCAGCCATCCGTGGTGGGAAACGGATGGAGAAGTGTTACTATTAAAAGCTCTCCTTGGCCCTGTCGACAATTCTTGGGATGTGATGCAAGGCCTGAGCTGACCAGTCATCGACAGCACCCCTTCCCCTCGTGGGCCATCTCTTCATCATTCCTCTGTCTTCTTCACGCTGGATGACAAGCAGAACCATATTGGCTTAACAATAGATGTATCTCCCTCCCTTTCGCCTTTCGTTTCTGCTGACATGAACCGTACTTCCTTTTCTATGAAGTTCCCCAGATCAGGAAGCATGGCTCTCGATTCTCAATTTCCTCTAACAGACCAGCATCATCTTTTCTCTAAGTCTATAGGGCAGTTTTAGAGTGATAATTTTCATATTGCTAACAACATTCATTTCTTGCAAGTGGTCTAAGAGGGCAGTCATTTCTTTCATACCTAAGAAATATCGCAAACTCCCACAATGCTTTTGCGTCTTCTGGCTGGATAACTGTCCAAGCAGAGGCCTTCTTCATGAGGATGTCTTTGGATCATGGAAGTTTAAAGGTACTTTTATGTAGTGCGTCGGCAGCGAGCGGCGACTGCAGGGGTTCAACAGCCCCGACCACGGGTGAGCAAAGGGGGTAGTATGATTGAACTGTATTACCTTTCATCACAGTGAGGAATGTTAGTTCCGCTGTGGTGGATGTTTATGTTAGATTTGATTTTATGTGGCTGTGTGTCTTGTTGCTTTTTACTTAGTATGGCTGTATGGTAACTCAAATATCACTGTACCTTAATTGGTACGTGACAATAAATTCCAATTTGAAGTTGATGAGTTTTCGTCTATATATTTTAAAAAAAAGGATAATGCTGACTGATCATGCACAATTGTGACAGCTTGATTTCATAGCCAGGGCAGGGGCATTCCCTGAGGGATTCGGGGGGTTGGAAGAAGTTGCTTCTGTGTTTTTCCCCTCAGTTATTGTCCGGGGAGGAAGGCGGAGGCACTTGCCTCCCCTGCCCCGACCCGCATCCGGTCCACCACGGAGGGGGAAGCGTGCAAACTCCACACAGACAGCGTCGGTGATTGCCCTGTCTGGAGTCAGGCCCTTTGGCCCCTCTCGTCCGTGCTACCCCGGGCTTTCTGCAACACAATCTTGCACTGTTCTGTACTGGATATTGCATTTGTTGCGTTTGTCATCCTCACCGTATGTACACTTTTTGCTCTGGTGGCTGCATGTGAGCGGGAGATTTCATCACCTCGCAGTCGATGTGCAGAACAACAAACTAATGAAGCATCTGGAACACAGTTATCATGGGTTGCTGCAGGCTGAAGCATCAAACTACTACCCTGTTGAGCCCCGTCAGTCCCACAGCATAGAAACACACAGCCATTCCTATCGAAGCTAGTCCCACATGCCCGCGTCTGGCCCCTAACCCATCTGCCTTTCCCACCCATGCCTTTAGAAAGGAGATGAGGAGGAATTTCTTTAGCCGAAGGTTGGTGAATCTGTGGAATTCATTGTCACAAATAGCGGTGGAGGTCAAGTCACCGGGTATTGTTTAGATTTTAGAGATACTGCGCGGATACAGGCCCCTCGGCCCACTGAGTCCTCACCTAACAGTGATCACCCCATACACTAGCTCCATCCTACACACATTAGGGACAATTTTACAGAAGCCAATTAACCTACAAACCAGCACGTCTTTGGAATGCGGAAGGAAACCGGAGTACCCGGTGAAAACCCACGCAGGTCACGGGGAGAACATGCAATCTCCGTAGAGACAGCACCCGTATTCAGGATGGAACCCGGGTCTCTGGCGCTATGAGGCAGCAACTCGACCGCTGTACCAACGTGTTATTTTGCTGTTACACCAGCTGAGTTGTGCACAAATGGTTCACATTAATCATGTCAATCTGAGGGGAAACTTTTCCACACAGAGGGTGATGGGTGTATGGAACGAGCTGCCGGAGTAGGTAGTTGAGGCAGGGATTATCACCGTTTAAGAGACACATGGACAGGTACATGGATAGGACAGGTTTGGAGGGA
The DNA here is from genome assembly GCF_010909765.2 of Amblyraja radiata. Classification (NCBI taxonomy): domain Eukaryota; kingdom Metazoa; phylum Chordata; class Chondrichthyes; order Rajiformes; family Rajidae; genus Amblyraja; species Amblyraja radiata. The sequence continues at coordinate 45,875 of NW_022630104.1, forward strand.
TATGGGCCAAACGTGGGCAGGTGGAATCGTGTGGATGCGGCATGTTGGTCGGTGTGGGCAGGTGGGACTAGTGTAGATGGGGCATGTTGGTCGGGGTGGGCAAGTTGGGCCGAAGGAAGGGCCTGTTTCTATGCTGGGTGACTAGATGGGGCATGTTGGTCAGGGTGGGACTAGTATAGATGCGGCATGTTGGTTGGGTGGGACAAGTGTAGATAGGGCATGTTGGTCGGGGTGGGACTAGTATGGATGGGGCATGTTGGTTGGGGCGGGATTAGTGTAGATGGGGCATGTTGGTTAGGGTGGGACTAGTGTAGATGGAACAAGTTGGTCGGGGTGGGATTAGTGTAGAAGGAGCATGTTGATCGGGATGGGATTAGTGTAGAAGGGGCATGTTGGTCGGGGTGGGACTAGTGTAGATGGGGCATGTTGTGGTGGGATTAGTGTAGATGGGGCATGTTGGTCGGGGTGGGACTAGTGTAGATGGGGCATGTTGGTCGGGGTGGGACTAGCGTAGATGGGGCATGTTGGTCGGAGTGGGACTAGTGTAGATGCGGCATGTTGGTCGGGGTGGGCAGGTGGGACTAGTGTAGATGGGGCATGTTGGTCGGGGTGGGCAGGTGGGACAAGTGTAGATGGGGCAACTTGGTTGGTGTGTGAGCAGGTGGGACTAGTGTAGATGGGGCATGTTGGTCGGGGTGGGACTAGTGTAGATGAGGCATGTTGGCAGGGTGGGACTAGTGTAGATGGGGCATGTTGGTCGGGGTGGGACTAGTGTAGATGGGGGCATGTTGGTCGGGGTGGGACTAGCGTAGATGGGGCATGTTGGTCGGGGTGGGACTAGTGTAGATGCGGCATGTTGGTCGGGGTGGGCAGGTGGGACTGGTGTAGATGGGGCATGTTGGTCGGGGTGGGCAGGTGGGACAAGTGTAGATGGGGCAACTTGGTTGGTGTGTGAGCAGGTGGGACTAATGTAGATGGGGCATGTTGGTCGGGGTGGGACTAGTGTAGATGAGGCATGTTGGTCGAGTGGGACTAGTGTAGATGGGGCATGTTCGTGGGGTGGGACTACTGTAGACGGGGCATGTTGGTCGGGGTGGGTCTAGTGTAGATGGGGCATGTTCGTCGGGGTGGGCAAATTTGGCCGAAGGAAGGGCCTGTTTCCATGCTGGGTGACTCTGTGACTATGAACTTCCAAGAGTAGCTTTCTCCTTCCTCTGGGTCATTCATTGTTAATAAAGAAAGTTTACTTTACCTGTTTAAATGTCCACAGTAAAGTATAGTCAGAAGTGAGCCCACCTGCTTCAGCCATGATGAATTAAGAAAATACATAATTATTCACTTCTCTGAGATTAGAATTGGTCAGAACATTCCCTCCACCGTGACCCTTGACACCAATGTCCCTCGGGGTCATGACTTTGCCACCCACAACTTGTGGCCAGGTCTCAGGCCAATGGGATAGAGACGTCCGTCCACTGGTCAGAACATTCTGTTCACCGCGACCTTTGGCACCAATGACCCTCAGGGTCACGACCTTGCTGCACACAATGTCCGTCCACTGGTCGGAACACTATTGTAGTCACGTGAGCAGCAACGATGAGATAGAATATGGGAAGGACATTGAGAACCTACTGTCCTGAAGGGCCGAATGGCCTACTCCTGCACCCATTGGCAGGACAACAATCCATCCCCCAACATCAGCAAAACTAAAGAGTAAGCATTTACAAGAACGATCCCAGGAATGAGTGGGTTAACGTACGATGAGCGTTTGTCGGCACTGGGCATGTACTCACTGAAGTTTAGAAGATTGGGGGGTGGGGGGGGGGATCTCAATGAATCTTCACCGAACAGTGAAAGGCCTGGATAGAGTGGATGTGGATAGAGTGGATGTGGAGAGGATGTTTCCACTGGTGGGAGGGTCTAAGACAAGAGGTCACAGCCTCAGAATTAAAGGACGTTCCTTTAGGAAGGAGATGAGAAGGAATTTCTTTAGGCAGAGGGTGGTGAATCTGTGGGATTATTTGCCACAGACGGCACTAGAGGCCAGAAGTCAATGGATATTTTTAAGGCAGAGATAGATAGATTGTTGATTAATGCGGGTGCCAGGGGTTATGGGGAGAAGGCAGGAGAATCGGGTTAGGAGAGAGAGGTAGGTAGATCAGCCATGATTGAATGGTGGGGTAGACTTGATGGGCCGAATGACCTAATTCCGATTTCGTGTGTTATGGTCGTCTCGGACTTAAGGAAATGCAAGCAGCCACTTTATGCAACGAGCAATTAATCAACAGAGGGCAATTATTGTCCCGCAGACAACTACTGCCCCAGGTGGATATCACGATGTGTGCAACAAACATTGATTGGCCACTGGTGGGCGAAAGGTTAATGTGGTAATCGGCTTGATTGAAGCTGATTAGAAAAATGGCAGCTGCTGTGTATAAAAGGGGGAGTTGTGGGAGTGAGGTGGTCCTGGGCTGCGGATGGGAGCAGTGGTCCTGGGCTGCGCATGGGAGCAGTGGTCCTGGGCTGCGCATGGGAGCAGTGGTCCTGGGCTGTGGATGGGAGCAGTGCTCAGGTAGAGACAGGGAGTCTCCCCTTGCACCCTGTGCTCAGGGTAGAGACAGGAAGTCTCACCTTGTGCTCAGGGTAGACAGGGAGTCTCCCCTTGTGGCCAGTGCTCAGGGAGTCTCTCCTTGTACTCAGGGTAGAGACAGGGAGTCTCTCCTTGTGTCTGATGTGGATCTGCATCTCCATGGCATGAGGTAGGTGAGAACACTATAGCTTTCTCCTGAATTGTTTGCTTCTTTGATTAATTCTGCTGACATTTCCTTTTGATTGTTGGCATTTGAAGTATCCAGGGTTTTTAATTATTTTTTTCTGGTGGAACTGGAATTGTGCTATATCTCATGAAACGAAAGGATGTTTCCACTAGTGGGAGAATCTCAGACCAGAGGGCACAGTGTCAGAATTCAAGGATGTATCTTTACTAAAGTGATGATACCCTAACCTTAACACAACTGAAATTGAATCTGGCTGATGCAAAATGTAGAAGCAAAGAACTGCAGATGTTGGTTTATACCAAAGATGGGCACATTGCTGGAGTAACTCAATGGACCAGGCAGCATCTCTGGAGAAACAAGATTTTGGGATGGAACAAAAGGTTTCGTGCCCTTATTATCACCCATCCTTCTCTCCACAGATGCTGCCTGACCCGTTGAGTTACTCCAGCACTCTGTAAAACGTCAGCTATCCATATTCTTCACAGACGCTGCCTGACCCGCTGAGTTACTCCAGCACTCTGTGAAATATCACCTATCCATGTTCTCCACCTCTGGACTCACTCACTGCCTTGGGATTAACTCATGGCCTTTCGATTGACTGACTCTCACAGCTTGTGGACTCACTGATGCCCGACTTTTGGAGTCACGTTTGACTTTTTTAAACTGAGTGTGTGTGAATGTGTGTGTGTAAATGAGTATGTCTGTGTGTAAACGAGTCTATGTGTGTGAACTGAAAACTGCAACATCAACATTGAGGAATAGCTTCTTCCTGACAGCCATCACGCTATTAAACATAACAAATAAGCTCTAAACTACGAAAGACTATATTATTTGCACTATTTTTTGATCACACACAAACTCCACCTTACACAAACTCACACACACAGACTCATTTACACACACATTCAGACTCAGTTTCACACACATTCTCTCACACACACACACACACACACATACTGATTCACACACTCAGACACATTCACACGCAGTTATACACACACACACACGCACATTCTCATACACATATTCACACACACACATTCACACACACAGAGACTCATTCACGCACACACAAACTCAATGACACACACATTCACACACAGACTCATTCACACACATGGACTCATTCACACACACACAGACTGCTTCACACACACACAGACTCATACATACACACACATACTCATTCACACACATACACACAGACTCGTTCACAAACACACAGACTCATACACAGACTCACACACACGCACTCATTCACACACACACACAGAGACTCATTCACACACACACACATTCTCATACTCACACATATTCTCATACACACACAGACTCATTCACACACAGGGACTGATTCACTCACACACATACACATACACATACACACACACACACACATTCACAAACATAGTCATACACACACATAGATGCACACACACACACACACACATTCTCATACATATATTCACACACACACATTTACACACACGGCTTGCGGACTGACTGATGCCCGACTTCTGGAGTCACGTCCGACAACTGTAACATCTACATTGAGGAACAGCTTCATCCTGATTGCCATCAGGCTATTAAACATAACAAATAAGCTCTGAACTACAAAAGACTATATTTGTACTATGTGTCATTTGTTGATCACACACACCCTCCACCCCACACATACACAAACACAGACTCTCACGCACACAGATTCATTCACACACACAGAGACTCATTCACACACATACACACACAGACTCATTCACACACACATAGACTCGTTTACACACAGACATACTCATTTACACACACACATTCACACACACTCATTTGCACACACATTCTGACACACACACAGACACATTCATATACTCATTCACACATTCATTCACACACAAACACATATTCACACACACACACATTCACACACACACACACACAGACACACACTTATTCACACACACATACACATATTCACACACACACACACACACATATTCACACACACACATTCACACACACATATATTCACACACATTCACACACACACACATATGCACACACATTTTCACACACACACATATTCACACACACGCACACATATATATATACACACATATTCACACACATACATATATTCACACACACACATATATTCACACACACACATATATTCACACACACACATTCACACACATATATATATACACACACACACATACACATATATCCACACACACATTCACACACACACACACACACACACACACACACACACACACACGCACACACATTCACGCACACACACCCAATACTAAAATGCTAAGTAACTTCAGAACGCGTTGAATACACAGTGTGTAAAACGAATCATTAAAGTCTGCTGTGGATGCTGCTGCTGCAACAAAATGCTGCTTTTAAATAACATCTAACAAACACACTAACCATAGACAGAGCCGTAAAGTCATGAATTATTCAGCAGCAGCAGCGTTTGCCGCCATCTTGACGTCGCCATCTCGCTGCGTGCCACGAACCGGAAATGACGTTATCGACGCCATCTTGCCGCTAACCATAAATGACGACATCGAAGCCATCTTTCAACCGAGCCAAAATCACAGAATGAGCGCTAATTTTAAAATTAAACACAGTTCTGATCCAATAAAATGTTTATTCATGCTGTATCCATCTGCAACCATTTTAAACCCCAAGAGAAACAAATCTGCAATTTCTTTACAACCAATACATTTTTTTTCTTTAAACAGTTATTTTAAACCCAACAGAAACAAATTTCCAAACGTTTTACAACAAATACATTTTCTTTTCTGTAAACGTTTTTGTAACAACCTACAGATACAAATTTGCAAATACTTTACAACCAATACATTCAGTGTTATTCACAGCCCAGAGAGCCGTGAGCCTTTGTCTTGCTGGGTCTGACAGAGACTGAGTGAGGCACGACACTTCCGGGTTTTATAGTCCCTCCCAATGCCGCCAGCAGGGCGAAGCAGAGAGAATGGGGAATTTCGTAAAAACACTAACATCTCTCTCATTTTTCATCGACGGGAAAAATCCTCCGCACCCGGAAGGCGGAGGGGGGGGGGGCTCTGGGCGAGGTAGCCAAAAATGACGGCCGTAGGTGGCGGCCTTCTGTCGCAGATCACAGCAAAGTAGGCCAAAAGTGGCCAAGATCAGTGTTTTAGTAATATAGATCTCTAAGTATCATTTCCATTAATTTGCCCACCACTGACGTCAAACTAACAGGACTACAATTGCTAGGCTTACTCTTGGAATCCTTTTTTAAACAATGGAACAACATGCGCAGTTGGCCAATCATCCGGCACCATTCCCGTTTCTAATGACATTCGAAATATTTCTATCATAGCTGCTGCTAATTCTACAATAACTTCCCTCAATGTCATAGAGAATATCGTGTCAGGACCTGGAGACTTATCCACTTCTATATTTTTCAAAAGTGTCAGTACTTCCTTTTCTTTTAATCACATCGTTTCCATAGCTACTCTACTTATTTCCCTTACCTCACATAATTCAATATCCTTCTCCTTGGTGAATACCGAAGAAAATAGCTTGTTCAATGTCTCCCCCGTCGCTTTTGGCTCTGCAGATAGCTGTCCACTCTGACTCTCTAATGGACCAATGTTATCCCTCGTTATTCTTTTGCTATTAATATAGCTGAAGAAACCCTTTGGACTTACTTTCACCTTACTTGCCAAAGCAACCTCATATCTTCTTTAAGCTTTTCTAATTTATTTTTTAATATTCTTTTTGCATTATTTATACTCTTCAAGCACCTCATTCACTCCATGTTGCCTATAATTATTGTACATCTCTCTCTTTTTCCAAACCAAGTATCCAATTTCCCTTGAAAACCATGGTTCTTTCCAATTATTACTATTTCCTTTCAACCGAACAGGGACATAAAGATTATGTACTCTTAAAATGTGACCTTTAAATGTCCTCCATTCTTCCCATAAAACAAAATGTCCCAATTCACTCCTTTTAAATCCTTTCGCATCTCCTCAAAGTTAGCCTTTCACCAATTAAATATCTCAACCCTTGGTCAAGTTATGACCTTCTCCATAATTCTATTGAGACAAATGGTATTTTGATCACTGGACCTGAAGTGCTCCCCAACACACACCTCCGCCACCTGACCTGTCTCATTTCCTAACAGGAGGACCAGCACTGGCCCTTCTCTAGTAGGTACCTCTATGCATTGCTACAAAAAACTATCCTGCACACATTTTACAAACTCCAAACCATCCAGCACTTTTACAGAATGTGTTTCCCAGTTTATGTATGGAAATTGAAATCTCCCACAAGCACTAACTTGTGCTTACTACAAATATGTGCGATCTCCTTACATATTTGCTCTTCCAATTCTACTATTTCTACAAATATACTAACACTTCAAAGTCATCTCTAAATACTTTGCATCCTGCAGCAGAGAACGTATCAGAACGCTGTAGGTACGGCAGCATTTGTGGTGTGTGCATCTTAATGGGTCCTGTCACCAGACCTCTTAGTGGTCGCGACGAAAAACGCCGTTAGTCTGTGCCCTGCACGGATGTGTCCCGCCCCGCTGATATCCTCCATCAATATATGTTTTCCTCGCATTGTTTAGTCCGATTCAGATCATCTGCTGCAAATCTAACGTGGTCCGATATGGTGAGAAATGCATCCGTGTAAATGAATCGTACGACTGAAAAGGGAGGCAGTTGTCAGACATCTGACACGGCGCAATAGTAGAAGAAATGAAGAACAAGACAGAACACGATCAGTGGAGATTTTTTCATGTTTTCCAATAAAACTTTGATGACAGCCATAGAGTCATACAGTGCGGCAACGGGCCTTTATGTCCAACTTGCCCATACCGGCCAACGTGTCCCAGCTACATTAGTACCGCCTGCCCGCTTTGTTCCATATCCCTCCAAACCTGTCCTGTCCATTTACCTGTCCAACTGTTTCTTAAATGGCTATCCTAAATGTTGGGATAGACCCACCACCTGACGCTCTCTGTTCGCGGAGACAAGCCCACAAAAGTATGTCATTTCCCGGTGTGAAGTTACAAATGAAGTTTCTATTCACTTTGATTCGTCCCCGTTCTTTTGGTTGTCGACCGGGTGTGTTGCCTGCGGGCCAATGGTACTCAGCAGATCAGAATGTCACTCACTAAGGTGTAAAACACCATCCGTTTTTAGATTGGATAGCTACTCCTCATTTAAATGTTAATGTCAAAACATTCGTCTGCATGGCGTGCTACAAATTTGCTGTTTATTCCTCACTGGATGAATTCATGGAGTTACGATGGAGCGATTCGAGGATTCGCCACCTCACAGCCTCCAGCCCCCTTCACCTTTGAACCATGTTCTACTGTCATGTTATCCCATTAACGGCGAGGATGTTCCCATCTTCTCAGGTTAAGTCCCATATTTTGCAGATATGCGGTATTGAAACCGTCACCATATTTGAAATACGATTCGACGGGTGCATTGATCGGAAAGATGAAACTGCAAGTAGGAGAATCGCGGGCAAATGTGACTAGCGTTGACTGGGCATCTCGGTTAGCCGGGACGAGTCGAGCCATAGGTGCAGATTCACTGCTGCATGACTGTGACTGTGACTGCGAATAGTCAGTTAGATGATTAGTGCCCTCTACTGGTTGTATACGTGTGTGATGAGAACAAATGGGCAGTTTAATTTGAGTATGCAGAGAACATAGTGGGATGAATTAAAATTGTTGGATTGTCGGCGTGGGTGGGTAGCTCAAATATCCTGTTGGCGTCTTGCATGCAATTCAGATTGTAAATATGCACGCATTGCGCTCAGTGGGAATTTAACCGCGTTTATCAGCTCGCCTCTGAATTTACTCTGAGTCACCACGTAAATACACGTGTTAGTGCAGGTATTGAGAAGCTGTAAGAACCCCGACGTGACACTCGTGATATAGTAATAACCGATAGGGGAGCTGTCAGATCCGGTCTTCGCAATACTAGTAAAGATGTAAAAGACAGCTTGTGTTGCCCATAGGACTATGAAAGTGCCCGTGATACTAAAGAGTAAAACAATGGATTTCCTGCGATTCTCCATCTCCGGGTCCTTCTCTCCTTTGCTGCGGCCCCGGAGACCCCTGCGGACTCTGCTGGCCGCTACAATCCGCCTGACCGTCAGCACATTGAGCAGAAGAATCAGAAAGAACGGGATACACGGGACTAGAACGCGGTGTGTGACATCATATGCGATCCATGCAGACGACGTATAGAAGGTGGGTTTGGCGTAGCAACCCCATGGTAGATTATCAAACACGTTGCCAGGAGTTATCGTAAAACACCGAGGGACGTTTTCCAAACCGCCCAGCACACTCACTGCCCCGATAACCACAGCCGCCGTTCTCTCAGTGCAATATCTTGATTTCAGCTTCTCACAACAAATAGTCACAAACCGATCGAAGGTGAATGCCACCGTCAGCCAGACAGAGACCGCGGTGTTTGTAAAGATGAAGAAATAGATAGTCGTGCACACGGGAGTAATTTTCAGAAAAGAATACGGGAAGTGAATTCGAATAGTCTGTCGCAGAAACGGATCGGCGATGCCGACCAGGAGATCAGACGCTGCCATAGCCACCAGGTAGAGAGTGATGCATTTGGAGAGACCGCATTTACCTCGACAAAGAATCACAATCGCCAACAAATTCACTGTGAAGGAGAGAAGAGATATTACTGACACAAGAACCGCATAAAGTGTTCTGTGGAACATTGGCTGAATGGAAGGTTTTGAAACTTGGATGCGTTGATCAAATGACCTTTAGCCCCGACAAAGTTCAGAGACTAAAGTCTTTTCCCCAGCGAGTCGCATCCATTTACACTATTAGTCCCATGTACCGTAGTTACAGAAACCATTAATATACAGCTCAATTGCAGGTGGGAGGAAACAAGAGCACAGCCAGTAGCGCGGCGTCGGAGCACGAACTATGTAACATTGCTCTTACAGCACGGGAGGTAAAGATTGAACCTGTGTCTCCGGAAGTGTGTGACACCGGCAGTACTGACTGTGGCACGATGGCGAAGATGTACAGATACATCTGCGGATAAAAATTCGGTTTTACAGATCGTCCGAAGGAGTGGGTATCAAGATACATAACATTAACAGACATAATATTACGTGACAGCATCTGTTTACATCTGAATTAACGCATATTAAAGTCGTGACACTTTCATAGAATCAGAAACCAGCTCGTGACATTCACTTGCTTTATCTCTTGAGCTGTAGCATTACAGGTCTAAAGCGGGACTATGATTCACGCAGCGACGAGTGCAGAAAATATATCGATTATATATTCAGTTTATATATTCAGTTATGTCCGATTGGGAAGAGATGTAATTTCACTAACTGGTTCCAGACTATCCACGGAAGGAGCCCAAGGTGCCATTCTCTCAGCTCCTGGTCAACAAATATCCAATCTCAGGGTCCCCTATTTTGAGGAAGGACATTCTTGCTATTGAGGGAGTACAGCGTATGTTTACAAGGTTCATTCGTAGGATGGCGCGACTGCCATATGCTGAGAGAATGGAGCGCTGGGCTTGTTCGAGCCTGGTCTGGAGTTTAGAAGGATAGGAGGGGATCTTAGTGAAACATGTAAAATTATTAAGGGTTTGGACACGCTGGAGGCAGAAAACATGATCCCGATGTTGGGAGAGTCCAGACGCAGGGGGCCACAGTTTAAGAATAAGAGGTAAGCCATTTAGAACGGAGACGAGGAAACACTTTTCCACCCAGAGAGTTGCGAGTCTGTGGAATTATCTGCCTCAGAGGGCGGTGGGGGTCGGTTCTCTGGATACTTTCAAGAGAGAGCTAGATAGGACTCTTAAAGATAGCGGAGTGAGGGGATATGCAGTAAAGGCAGGAACGGTGTACTGATTGGGGATGATTAGCCATGATCACATTGAATGACGGTGGTGGCACGAAGGGCCAATTGGCCTCCTCCTGCACCTATTGTCTATTGCCTATTGTGGTTATCTGATACCTGCTCTCTGGTCAGGGCTCTGAACGGCGCAATCAGTCCAAAGAGTCGTCCAGACCAGGATCAACAACGGGCATGACGTGCACATTGCGGCAGTTACAGTAAGAAAAACGGAATTAAATTAAACAAGTGAATTATTGAAACAGAAGTACACGGAATGCGTCGGAGTACACGGAATGTCTCACAGCTAATGCAAGTACATGGAAATTAAAGACAAAACAAATTACCGAAAACAGCGACAGCCGCTATTGCAGGGTAATATATATCTTCAATTCGATAGATCAATGGATATTCCATAGCAGGAAGACACAATTAACTCCTGTGGCTCCGTCAGTCCGTCAACGCTGTAGCTCTATGGCGATGCCTTCTGGTGGGCACCAAGATATATAGAGCGATATTTCTCCTGCGACATGAGCTCATACCTGCTGATTGTCATTAGTGACACTCACAGAACAAACACCTTGCATCACAACCGTTGAATCCACCATGGGAGATTACAAGCAAATAATTGAAAGAGCGAGTAAAAATAAAACACAAAACGAGTCGCTGAAGAAGGACCTGAATAACGGATCCGATCCGAAACGTCACCTGTACATGCCCACAAAAAATGTTGCACGATCCCTTGAGTTACTCCAGCACTTTTCTTCGATGAAAATAAGAAATAATGATTTCCAGTGAAAGAATGATGTGTTATTTCATTTAATGTTGGTGTGCTTTCGATGAATTTCACCAGGACTTCAGACTGAATTATAAATGTATCTAAATTCCCAACACTGAATCTTCCGGTACATGCACACCAATCTCCCACTGCAACTTTCCATGTTTTATTGCGAAAATAAAGCATTATTTATTTCTGGCGAACTTGCAATAGGATCAATAGACAATAGACTAGGTGCAGGAATAGGCCATTTGGTCCTTCGCGCAAGCACCGCCATTCAATGTGATCATGGCTTATCATCCCCAATCAGTACCCCGTTCATTCCTTCTGCCCATGTACCCTTACTCCTCTATCTTTAATAGCCCTATCTAGCTCTCTCTTGAAAGTATCCAGAGAACCGGCCTCCACCGCCCTCAGAGGCAAAGAATTCCACAGACTCGCAGCTCTCAATGTGAAAAAGTGTTTCATCGTCTCCGTTCTAAATGGCTAACCCCTTATTCTTAAACTGTGCGCGGCCCCTGGATCTGGACTCCCCGTTCACAGAAAGTATTAGTCTCAGTACTTCTTAAATGTGGTGACAGTCACGGCGACCACCATCCTCTCAGGAATTGCACTGGCCCCATAGTAGAAGCATCCACGTCGCGGCGCTGGAAACTGGAAGTATCCCGAGCTAATTCTGCTACCACCATCATCATCGTCGGACTCCACAGTCAAAAAGGTACAAAAGATGATGTACTTCCTACGGCACCCGAGGAAGCACAATCGGCCACAGGCAATTGTCCAATTCTGCACGGCCACGGTAGAGTCTGCCCTCACCTGTCCTCACCATCTACTAAACAGCCAGAAATCTATAGCCTCCCTTTGATCTGGTATTTTGTTGGTTCACATGCTTGATCAATGGCGATTTATCATTAATGTTTTATTATTATTAATGTTTAGTGTTTTCTGCGTCATTCATAACTGTCACTGTATGTCATGATGTTACTAGTGCGCGAGCACCAAGGAAAATTCCTTGTTGTGAATACTTAGCCAATAAACTTACTTACTTACTTATTGCAACAAGTGGTGGCTGCCACTTATTGGCGCCGGATGCTTGCGTCCTTTTCAGGGCCGACGATGACAGCGAGGTCAATATTTGTAGCAAGATGCACTCGAAAAGATGAAGGAATTGCACTCCAAATGGCATCACACTCTCCATCAATTTATCTTTCAGGTATCCTATCCAAACGATTCACTCCTCATCTTAAACTTATGTCATCGTTTAAATTGGCTATATGGTTACGTTTTCCACCATCAAGATAATAATAATAATAATAATAATAATAATAATAATAATAATAATAATAATAATAATAATAATAATAATAATAATAATAATAATAATGATGATAATAATGATAATTATAATAATAATAATAATAATAACAACAATAATACTAAGCCTTTATTGTAATTGTACTTAGAAATACAACGGATATTGGAGAGCTACTCCTGATCAGTGCAACCAAAACAAGTTAAAACAAGATATAAACACATCCAATACATTCAATACGTTATTTAACTGCTTAAAATAGTACATACATTATATTTGACTCACCTAGGTAGAACATAGCACTGGGAGAATATTACACTTTAAAATTGATTAAATAGTTAAAAGATGTTTTTTAAACAGAAGAAATATTATCTGAGTGGTCTGTTTCCACTCCACATATCTTCACCATCAAAAGTTAGATGTCTCCAGTGAGGCCAGATTGCGAATAATTTGTGTCAGCGCTGATCTCGCTGCCTCATGAATGCACTGTTGATAGAGGGATAGAGAATGTACTGTGAATATGATAACCCGTTAGATGTTTTGGATATGTAATCAGTCTGTGTGTACACACGCTCGATCCAGGACATTTGTGGATTAAAATATGTAGGTATGGTTTATGATTGCGGCGCGGACATAGCGGGCAAACGCTAGAGAGAGTGAGCTCTGTCGCTGCTCAAGAGGCTCGGCTCATACAATAGATACAATTTTCACTGCATGTTATGTGTTTCCTTTGTCTAGTATTCCACATGCCGCCATACCAGCGACTTACAGAGCCACAACATTACATCCCTGGGTTTGTATACAACCCCTCTTGAAATAAAGGCAACAAGTAAGAAAGAATGCTGCATGCTGAAAGAACTCCACAGGTGCACAGTAGAGAGCATGCTGACCGGTTGTATCGTGCTTTGGTTCGGCAACGTGTACGCCCTGGAGCGGAAAAGACTGCAAAAAGTAGTAAACACTACCCAGCCTATCATCGGCTCGGACCTCCCTCCAATCGAGGGGATCTATCGCAGTCGTTGCCTCAAAAGGGCTGCAGCATCATTAAGGACCCACACCATCCTGGCAGCACACTCATCTCCCCGCTGCCTTCAGGGAGAAGGTACTGGAGCCTGAAATCAGCAACATCCAGGTTGATGAATTGCTCTTCCTCACAACCATCTCAACTCATTAAACTCAACTCAAAGAAAACTATGAACATAATAGTCCATTGCACTTTATCTGGTTATTTATGTGTGTATATATATATATTCAATGTTACATGGACACACTGATCCGTTCTGTATTTATTCATGCCCACTATATTTCATTGTCCTATCTGGGACCCATGACAATAAACTCTCTTGAATCTTGAATCTTCAATCATCGAGTTTGCTTTCCTTAATGCCGATTTTACTTGCAGATTATTTTTGGGGAATTCTGCACCATCACTCCCAAGTCCCACTCACAAGGGTGGTAAAGAAAGCTTTTGGTATGGTAGCCTTTATAAATCAGAACATTGAGTATAGAAGCTGGAATGTAATGTTAAAATTGTACAAGGCATTGGTGAGACCAAATCTGGAGTATGGTGTACAATTTTGGTCGCCCAATTATAGGAAGGATGTCAACAAAATAGAGAGAGTACAGAGGAGATTTTCTAGAATGTTGCCAGGGTTTCAACAATTAAGTTACAGAGAAAAGTTGAATAAGTTAGGTCATTATTCTCTGGAGCGCAGAAGGTTAAGGGGGGACTTGATAGAGGTCTTTAAAATGATGAGAGGGATAGACAGAGTTGATGTGGACAAGCTTTTCCCTTTGAGAATAGGGAACATTCAAACAAGTGGAACATGACTTCAGAATTAAGGGACAGAAGTTTAGAGGTAACATGAGGGGGAACTTATTTACTCAGAGAGTGGTAGCAGTGTGGAATGAGCTTCCAGTGGAAGTGGTGGCGGCAGGTTCGTTGGTATCATTTAAAAATAAATTGGATAGGCATATGGATGAGAAGGGAATGGAGGGTTATGGTATGAGTGCAGGCAGGTGGGACTAAGGGGAAATAATTTTTCGGCACGGACTTGTAGGGCCGAGATGGCCTGTTTCCGTGCTGTAATTGTTATATGGTTATATGTCCCTTTGTACCTCCGATTTATGGATTCTCAGCTCATTTAGAAAAACCTCTACGCCTTTATTCTTACGACCAGAATGCATGACTGCATACATTGCTGCACATTATTCCATCTGCCAATTCGCTGCCCACTCTCCCAACCTGTCCAAGTCCTGCAGAATCCCTGCTTTCTCTACACGACCGGCACTACACCTATTTTAGTATCACCCGCAAACCGTGCTACAAAGCTTTCAATACCCTCGTCCAAATCATTGATATACAACGTGAAGGTGGCATAGAGAGAGAGCATTAGTGGGAGTGAGAAAGAGAGAGTGTGAGAGAACCACCAGGAGAGCGAGAGATCGAGAGTGACAGAGAGAGGCAGACACTAGTGGAAAGAAATAGTGAACGAGAGAGAATGGTGGAGATAGGTAGAAGGTTTTAGCAAACGGCATTGAAAGAGAAGGAGCCGACACTTGCAGATCGCTACTATTCACTGGAAACCAGCCAGAAAAAAAGCACACTTTATTGCCACTTCTTGCCTTCTGCCATCTAGCAAACCTGCTATCCATGGTAGTATCTGCCCTCTGATACCATGGGCTCTCATCTTCCTAAGCAGCCTAACGTGTGGCACCTCGTCCAAGGCTTTCTGAAAATCTAAGTAAACAGCATCTACTGGCTCTCCTTTGACTGCCCTGCTATTTGTTTCTTGAAAGAATTCCCGCAAACTTGTCAAGCAATACCTCCACTTAACAAGGCCATGCTGACCGGTCTATTAATCCATCCGTAATCTCATCCCTTATAAATAGCTCTAAAATCTTACCAACCACCGGTCAGACTAACCGGCCTAGGACCAATCCTGGCAATAGTGATTCCTGAAGTGTCACTATCAATGCCTTCCTAATCTCCAAAGCCACATTTTTCTAAACCCTAGTGTACAGTCCATCCGGCCCAGATCACCTATCCACCTTTGGCCTTTTCAGCCACTTCACAAATTTCCATCCACTGTCTCTCTTGAATTTCACGCACGTTGCTGGTGTCTTTGCTGTGAAGATTTTTGCAAATATCTCAAGGCGTATGAATGTGGATACATCTCCTGGGTCTGATAAGTTCTATCCGCGATTAGTGTGACAATAGACAATAGATGCAGGAGTAGGCCATTTTGCCCTTCGAGCCAGCACCACCATTCAATGTGATCACGAATGGTCATCCACATGCAGTACCCCGTTCCTGCCTTCTCACCATATCCCCTGACTCCGCTATCTTCATAGCTCTCTCTGAACCAGTGACCACAGTTTAAGAATAAGCGCTAACCCATTTAGAACGGAGGTAAGGAAACACTTTTTCACACAGAGAGTTGTGTGTCTATGGAATACTCTGCCTCAGAGGGTGGTGGAGGCCGGTTCTCGGGATACTTTCAAGAGAGAGTAAGAAGTGCTCTTCAGGATAGCGGAGTTGGGGGATATGGGTAGAAGGCAGG
Organism: Amblyraja radiata; assembly: GCF_010909765.2. Lineage (NCBI taxonomy): Eukaryota > Metazoa > Chordata > Chondrichthyes > Rajiformes > Rajidae > Amblyraja > Amblyraja radiata. Next base: position 62,211 of record NW_022630104.1, read on the forward strand.
AACGGGGTACTGATTTTGGTTGATCAGCCATGATCACATTGAATGGCGGTGCTGGCACGAAGGGCCGAATGGCCTACTCCTGCACCTATTGTCTATTGTATATACTCCTTGCTTAATGTCAGTTTAATGATTGAGTTGCCGGGATGTAGTTCTGTGAGCTGCAGCGCTCAGTAGCTGCGTCTGTCCACAGCGTAGATTCCAATGCCCACATCCTTCAGATCAGTGGACGGCCTGGCTTCTGAAACCAAGACCAACCGGTTTGACAACCACGACCGTTATACACCACGCACAAAGTTGGTTTAAAATTCTAGTTAACCATTTCTGCTACAGGGAATGCAGTAACTCTGATAGGATTTGAACATAATCTTTAGGAACTCTTTCTGCGGCATTTCTCATTTGTCCTCCTGTCCGCTGTTACTCACTTTTTATTATTTATTATATCAAGACTGGTGACAAAACTAATTTCCGTAGGTTCTGATTTGTCTATCTACCCGAGCACGGGAGTTTTGCAACATGGATACAATTCAAGCCAACCGGAAGTTTGCTTGCAGACAGGAAGTGACACACATGGCGTCCTGGTGTCATCGCAACAACTGGAGCTCAATGCTCTTAAGATAGTGGAATTGATTGTAGACTTTAGTAGAGCTTCCCCTCCCCTCACCAAACTCACCATCAACACCTCCACAGTCACATATGTGGAGTCTTTTAGATTATGTTAGAGCAGGGGTCGGCCACCTACGGCCCCCAGAATCACATATGTGGAGTTCCTGGGAACCATCATATCTGAGGACATTAAATGGGGGGCTACCATGGATTCCAAAGTCAAAAAGGCACAACCATATAACCTATATAACAATTACAGCACGGAAACAGGCCATCTCGGCCCTACAAGTCCGTGCCGAACAACTTTTTTCCCTTAGTCCCACCTGCCTGCACTCATACCATAACCCTCCATTCCCTTCTCATCCATATGCCTATCCAATTTATTTTTAAATGATACGAACGAACCTGCCTCCACCACTTCCACTGGAAGCTCATTCCACACCGCTACCACTCTCTGAGTAAAGAAATAGTGAACGAGAGAGAATGGTGGAGATAGGTAGAATCTCATGTTACCCCTAAACTTCTGTCCCTTAATTCTGAAGTCATGTCCTCTTGTTTGAATCTTCCCTATTCTCAAAGGGAAAAGCTTGTCCACATCAACTCTGTCTATCCCTCTCATCATTTTAAAGACCTCTATCAAGTCCCCCCTTAACCTTCTGTGCGCCAGAGAATAAAGACCTAACTTATTCAACCTTTCTCTGTAACTTAGTTGTTGAAACCCAGGCCACATTCTAGTAAATCTCGTCTGTACTCTCTCTATTTTGTTGACATCCTTCCTATAATTGGGGGACCAAAATTTTACAGCATACTCCAGATTTGGTCTCACCAATGCCTTGTACAATTTTAACATTACATCCCAGCTTCTTTACTCAATGCTCTGATTTATAAAGGCTAGCATACCAAAAGCCTTCTTTACCACCCTATCTATATGAGATTCCACCTTCAAGGAACTATGCACGGTTATTCCCAGATCCCTCTGTTCAACTGTATTCTTCAATTCCCTACTATTTACCATGTACGTCCTATTTTGATTTGTCCTGCCAAGGTGTAGCACCTCACATTTATCAGCATTAAACTACATTAAACAACAGATGATGTACTTCCTGCGGCAGCTGAAAAGGCACAATCTGCCAAAAGCAATGATGGTCCAATTCTATACGGCCATCGTAGAGTCTGTACTCGCCGTCCCCATCATGGTCTGATTTGGCTCACCGACCAAGCACGCCAACCGGAGGCTGCAGCGAGTCGTCCGATCAGCTGAGAAGGTCATTGGCTGCAACCTTGTCTCCATTGATGAACTGTACACTGCAAGGGCCAGGAAGCGGGCGGGTATGGTCATCTCTGACCCTTCTCACCTTGGCCACAAACTCTTTGAATCACTTCCCTCTGGAAGGCCACCACGGGCTGACAAAGCTGCCACAGCTAGACATAAAATCAACATTTTTCCACGAGTGGTAGCTCTACTCAAAAAACAAAAATCTGTCGCCTCCTTTTGCTCTGGCAATGACCCGGAGAGGGCGTCCACCGTCACGACCGCACCCGCCCTCAACTCTGCCAGCAGCGACCCTGAACACAAGAGACGCGTAGACGAGATCTGGAAGCCTCACTCGTGAGCCTAACCGCCTCCATTACTCCGGTTCTGGAGGTGGGGAGGGCGTCATGTGGTGGGCTGAGCCATTTTGCTATCGAACCGTCGTGACTCGGGCTTGAGCTCTTGCGTGGACTGGGCGTGATCTGGGCCAACTAATTACTGGGCCATCGTGGGGTTGGCGTGCAAAGGATTTGGTGGTTGAAGTTCGCGAGCGACGGGGCTGCATCGTATAATTATTAAACGGAGTGTTTACACAAGCGTAGACCTCCGCAACACATTCTATAGAGGAAGAAGAAGAAAGCGATAGCACTTAAAACACAACTGTAATTCCAAATTCACTTTCCACTTTCACCGCTTACAAATCTTACATATCTTCACAAGAGGAGTCGCGTATAGGAGCAAAGAGGTAATTATGCACTTGTATAGGCCGCTAGTGAGCCCACACTTGGAGTATTGCGTGCAGTTTTCGTCTCCTAATTTGAGGAAGGATATTCTTACTATTGAGGGAGTGCATTGTATGTTCACGAGGCATGTGCCGAGAGAATGGAGCGGCTGGGCTTTTGTACTCTAGAATTTAGAAGGATGAGGGGACATCTCACTGAAGCATATAAGATTATTAAGGGTTTGGACACGCAGGAGGCAGTATGCAAGTTTCCGAAGTTGGGGGAGTCCAGCACCAGGGGCCACAGTTTAAGAATAAGAGATAAGGCATTTATAACGGAGATGATGAATCACGTTTTCACCCAGAGAGTTGTGTCTGTGGAATGCTCTGCCTCAGAGGGCGGTGGAGGCCGGTTCTCTGGATACTTCCAAGATAGAGCTTGATAGGGCTCTCAAAGCTAGCGGAGTCAGGAGATATGGGGAGAAGGCAAGAACTGGGGCGGGGGTACTGATGGTAGATAATCAGCCATGATCACATTGAATGGCGGTGCTGGCTCGAAGCGCCGAATACTCTACTCTTCTATCTATTGTCTATTGTCTATTGAATTGTGGTTTGGAATTTCGCTTCAAGTCCCGAGTTCCAACATACGCACGGCGTCAGGAAGTGGAACCACGGCGCCTGATGGCACCTGTTGGAAAACAAGAATCCAAGTTGTTGAGGAACCGGCTGGATTGATTGGTTTTGTTATTCCAATTATTTCCACTGGAGGGCTCGCTGTCCCACATCCGTCCAATTCATCTGAATCTGGTTAATGTGAGACATGATCAGCTCACCGTGAGACTACCCGATGTTCAGGATCCATCAACTCAAGACGAATGTCCGTATGAATGATAGAAACTGACAGACGTGTGAGTGGAAGAATCTCAACATTTACCCCCTCACCGCCTGTAGGATGGCGACATCAGTGGACGGAACAGCAGTTGCATCAGGCCAAGAAATGGTCTGGAGAAATCAGGTCAGGCCTTGAGATGTATTCACAATAAATTCCTCCTCAATTATTTTGTCAATCTGTCTGTCTGTCTGTCTGTCTGTCTGTCTGTCTGTCTGTCTGTCTGTCTGTCTGTCTGTCTGTCTGTCTGTCTGTCTGTCTGTCTCTGTCTGTCTGTCTGTCTGTCTGTCTGTCTGTCTGTCTGTCTGTCTGTCTGTCTGTCTGTCTGTCTGTCTGTCTGTCTGTCTGTCTATCTATCTATCTATCTATCTATCTATCTATCTATCTATCTATCTATCTATCTCTAAAACTCTCATCTTGTCCTCTTCCGGTTTCCGCTCAGCCCGAACCGCTGAGTCCGAGAACCGCTGAGCCCGAGAACCGCTGAGCCGAGAGGTGGATGGAATCATGAGAGTAATAGATCGATTAGATGCACAGAGTCTCTTGCGCAGAGTAGGTGAATCGCGGGTCAGAGACATGGGTTTAAGATGAATAGAAAATAATTTAATAATAATCTGAGGGGTAACTTTTGCCAGTGGAGGTAGTTGAGGCTGGGACAATACCACCGTTTAAGAAACAGTTGGACGGGTGCATGGTGTAAAGACTTGTCAAACACGCGATGTCTTCACTACTAGTTTATTACAAACATTGTAATCATACACACACTATGCCCTAGCTGTCCGTGGTCTTTCACTGGAGCTAGAGAGCGAGCTGGAGGTGGGGAGGCTACAATTATACTGAAGATAATGGGGAGTGGTTGGTAGTGGTGGCGTCACTATGTTAAAGGAGCATGCACTGATCTACACATGACACGGACAGGTTTGGAGGAATATGGTCAAAACGCGGGCAGATGGGACTAGTGCAGCCGAGACATGGGCCGGTGTGGGCAATTTGCGCCGAAGGGCCTGTTTCTAGTCTCTGACTCTGACTTTCAGCCCCACTCGCCTAAGCCGGTAAAATGCCCGATACAATGCTTGTCCCATTTGCCAGTTTTGCAAGTACATTCGTCGCAACCTTTCTTCGCGAGTTGCCTATCTGAAAGAATTTGTTTTCGGAGTTGCTGCGGTAGAGGCCTGTACAATGGCATCTGACCAGGAATCGTGTCCGCTTGGTGGGGCTGCGGTATCTAGTGGAGTGGCACGTGTGTGTGGCGGAGGACCAGACGGCATCTGTGTAGAGGAGCAGGCATGAGAGGCAGATGGAAGAGAGCCAACCGTGTCTGGCCCAGCGACAGGCGTATCTGGCGGAAGGCCAGGCGTGTGTGGAGGAGAGGCTGACGTGTCTGGCGAAAATCTGACGTGTCTGACGGAGAGGAAGACTGGCGGAGAGGGAGACTGGATGACAGGCGTCGACATGGCTGCCGGAGGGGAGCTATGCGGAGGGGACGTGTCTGGCGGTGGGTATTGGGAAAAAACGTCAACGGCATGAACAGCGTTGCTCATGCAGCCTACAATATCCCAGCCTGAACGTTCCCCTGCGATCCGCCAATACCTTCGTGGACACCACCCCCCCCCCCCCCCCCCCCCCCCCCCAACTACAACGGTTCGGCGTCAGTTACAGATGGGCAATACGTGCAAGAGTAGACCATTCGGACCTTCGAACCAGCACCGCCATTCAATGTGATCATTGCTTTTAAGCCCTTAACAATCTTATATCTTTCAATGAGATACCCCCTCATCCTTCTAACCTCCAGAGTGTACAAGCCCAGCTGCTCCATTCTCTCAGCATATGACAGTCCCGCCATCCCGGGAATTAACCTTGTAAACCTACGCTGCACCCCCTCAATAGCAAGAATGTCCTTCCTCAAATTAGGGGACCAAAACTGCACACAATACTCCTGGTATGGTTTCACTAGGACTCTGTATAACTGCTGAAATACCTATTTGCTCCTATATTCGATTCCTCTTATAATAAATGCCAACGTTCCATTCTCTTTCTTCACTGCCTGCTGTACCTGCATGCTTACGTTCGTAGAATGATGTACAAAGACCCTCCAGATTCCCTTGTACTTCCCTTTTTTCCCAACTTGACGCCATTTAGTTAATAATCTGCCTCCCTGTGTTTGCTACCAATGTGGATAACCTCACATGTATCCATATAACCATGTAACTATTACAGCACGGAAACAGGCCATCTCGGTCCTTCTAGTCCGTGCAGAATACTTACTCTCACCTAGTCCCATCTACCTGCACTCAGACCATAACCCTCCATTCCTTTCCCGTCCATATACTTATTAAATTTATTTTTAAATGAAAAAATCGAATCTGCCTCCACCACTTCCACTGGAAGCTCATTCTACACAGCTACCACTCTCTGAGTAAATAAGTTCCCTCTCATTTTACCCCTAGCCTTCTGTCCCTTAATTGTCAAATCATGTCCCCTTGTTTGAATCTTCCCTACTCTCAATGGAAAAAAACGTATCCACGTCAACTCTGTCTATCCCTCTCATAATTTTAAAGACCCCTATCAAGTCCCCCCTTAACCTTCTGCGCTCCAAAGAATAAAGACCTAACTTGTTTAACCTTTCTCTGTAACTTAGGTTCTGAAACCCAGGCAGCATTCTAGTAAATCTCCTCTGTACTCTCTATTTTGTTGACATCATTCCTATAATTTTGCGACCAAAATTATACACCATACTCAAAAATTGGCCTCAACAATGCCTTGTACAATTTTAACATTACATCCCTACTTCTATACCCAATGCTCTGATTTATAAAGGCCAGCACACCAAAAGATTTTTTGCCACCCTATCTACATGAGATTCCACCTTCAGGGAACTATGCACATTTATTCCTAGATCTCTCTGTTCAACTGCATTCCTCAATTCCCTACCATTTACCATGTACGTCCTATTTTGATTTGTCCTGCAAAGATGTAGCACTTCACACTTATCAACATGAAACTCCATCCGCCATCCTTCAGCCCACTCTTCCAAATGGCCTAAATCTCTCTGAAGACTTTGAAAATCTACTTCATTATCCACAACACCACCTGTCTCAGTATAATCTGCATACTTACTAATCCAATTTACCACATCATCACCCAGATCATTGATGTATATGACAAAAACAGTGGACCCAACACAGATCCCCGAGGTACCCCACTAGTCACCGGTTTCGAACCTGACAAACAGCCATCTCCCATTCAGCCACTGTTGAATCCATCTTGCTCCTCGACCATTACTACCAAACAATTGAACCTTCTTAACCAACCTTCCATGTGGAACCCGGTCAAAGGCTTTACTGAAGTCTATATAGACAACATCCACCGCTTTACCCTCATCAATTTCCTTAGTAACCTCTTCAAAAAATTCAAGAAGATTAGTCAAACATGACCTTCCAAGCACAGGTCCATGTTGACTGTTCCTAATCAGACCCTGTTTATCCAGATGATTATACATATTACTAGACTAAGCGGGACCCGTTGGGTCCCAGCATCACACGGGAGGGCTGGACACCCAACACAATATGCCACCTCTCCACCAATGCCAATATAGCTGGCCAGTGGAGGGGGGATACTTTCTGGTGCGCTAGTATGAGTGTTGTGGGTCGAAGGTATAGGTTTCCAGAGGGCTAGCATGGTGTCTGTGAGCCGAATGGATTTTTGGGCTGGCAGCTCAGTCTCCGAGGCCTGGCAGTACAATCCCTCGGACCTGGCAGGCTGGCAGCTGAGAAACTGCCAGATATTCTGCCCAAAACAGGTGACATGCTGTAAGAGAGAAGGGGGAGAGGGTCGACTGAATGGATTATTGGGCTGACAGTTCAGTCACATACGGCTGTTGGGCTGGCAGTTCACTAACTCATGGCTCGTGGGCCGGCAGTGCAGTCGCTCACGCCTGGTACGCTGGCAGTTCACACAGTCACCCCACCTACCTTCACACCCCCACTCTGCACCTTGCCATTCCCCTCCCAACCACACATTCAGTGCATCTTCCCACAACCTCCCCTCAGGCACTCTTAGTGGCTCACCCACAGAGCAGCCTTTCCTGCCTATTAGGTTCTTATTGTGATGAAGTACACACAGGCATCAAAAGTGCAAAAAAGATTTATTAAAATTTAAAATGTGAATGATTTAAAATATAAAACAATTTAAATGTTAAAGATGAAAATTATTACGTTTTTACTTGTTGTGTCTCTTGTTGTGTTTTGCTGCTCACTGCCTCTTGATGACTATTTCCTGTTGATTGAAAGAGACAATTTTAATATAGAGAATGTCAGCAGTCAAATTTTAAGAAAGAAAATCTGAGAATTTATCTCAGAAGTCATCATTCAACGAAGCACGCTTTTAATGACAACATTCTTGGTCAATGTTCCAGCCTTCAGGAAAACTTTGTCATTTCCCATCATCTTTCAACCAAAGGGCTTAGTGTTGCTGAAGATATCTTGAAGAATTCTGTCCATCATCTCAATGCTTTCTCCCCCAATCATTGCACATTCATCCTAAACAATGACTTTCACTTGCCTCATGAAATGTGGCGTCTTAGAGTTCTTCTCGATGTTGCAGAATGTATCCTCGGCCACTTGAATAGGTATCTTGAATCGAGAATGTGTAGTTCTTCCACCGGCATTAATGTAGCTGCTATGTCGAAAAAGCAGCCGAAATACAATTTCAGTTGTTAATGAACACTGAAGAATTTGTGCAAAACATTTTTTTGAGGCGGGGTCTGTCATGGTGGGGTGGGGGGTGGGAAATGTCGTGCAGCCAAGGGAGGGGACAGCTTCAGGCGGGGGCGCTCGTGAGCTGATGAGAAGGTGGGGTGTCCTCATGTGGGCGGCTTCAGTAGGGGGTGCATCCTATAGCCAAGTGGAGGGCAACGTCTTGAGGTGGAGATGCCAGTGGGGGGGGGGGGGGTGAGTGACGTCTGGACTCACTCACTGCCTTGGGATTAACTCATGGCCTTTGGATTGACTGACTCTCACAGCTTGTGGACTCACTGATGCCCGACTTTTGGAGTCACGTCTGACTTTTTTAAACTGAAAACTGCAACATCAACATTGAGGAATAGCTTCTTTCTGGCAGCCATCACGCTATTAAACATAACAAATAAGCTCTAAACTACGAAAGACTATATTATTTGTACTATTTTTTGATAACACACAAACTCCACCTTACACAAACTCACACACACAGACTCATTTACACACACATTCAGACTCAGTTGCACACACATTCTCTCACATACACACACACATACTGATTCACACACACAGACACATTCACACGCAGAGTCATACACACACACACGCGCACATTCTCATACACATATTCACACACACACATTCACACACACAGAGACTCATTCACGCACACACAAACTCAATGACACACACATTCACACACAGACTCATTCACACACATGGACTCATTCACACACGCACAGACTGATTCATACACACACAGACTGATTCACACACACAGACTCATTAACACACATACACACAGACTCGTTCACAAACACACAGACTCATACACAGACACACACACACCCACTAATTCACACACACACACAGACTCATTCACACACACACAGAGACTGATACTTACACACATTCTCAGATACACACAGACTCATTCACACACACAGACTGATTCACTCACACACATACACATACACACACACACAGACACATTCACACACAGTCATACACACACATAGATTCACACACACACACACCCATTCTCATACACATATTCACACACACACATTCACACACACGGCTTGCGGACTGGCTGATGCCCGACTTCTGGAGCCACGTCCGACTTTTGTAAACTGACAACTGTAACATCTACATTGAGGAACAGCTTCATCCTGATTGCCATCAGGCTATTAAACATACCAAATAAGCTCTGAACTACAAAAGACTATATTTGTACTATGTGTCATTTGTTGATCACACACAACCTCCACCCCACACACACACAAACACAAACTCTCACGCACACAGAATCATTCACACACACTGGGACGCATTCACACACACACACATACACACACAGACTCATGCACACACATACTCGTTTACACACAGTCATACTCATTTACACACACACATTCACACACACTCATTTGCACACACATTCTGACACACACACATACACATTCATATACTCATTCACACAGACTCATTCACACACAAACACATATTCACACACACACACATTCACACACACACACAGGCACACACATATCCACACACACACATACACATATTCACACACACACACACATATTCACACACACACATTCACACACACATATATTCACACACACATTCACACACACACACATATTCACACACACACATATTCACACACACGCACACATATATATATACACACATATTCACACACATACATATATTCACACACACACATATATTCACACACACACATATGTTCACACACACACATTCACACACATATAAATATATACACACACACACACACACATACACATATATCCACACACACATTCACACACACACACACACACACACACACACACACACACACACACACACACACACACACACACACACACGCACACACACGCACACACATTCACACACACACACCCAATACTAAAATGCTAAGTAACTTCAGAACGTGTTGCAAAACAGTGTGTAAAACGAATCATTAAAGTCTGCTGTGGAGGCTGCTGCTGCAACAAAATGCTGCTTTTAAATAACATCTAACAAACACACTAACCATAGACAGAGTCGTAAAGTCATGAATTATTCAGAAGCGGCAGCATTTGCCGCCATCTTGACGTCGCCATCTCGCTGCTTGCCACGAACCGGAAATGACGTTATCGACGCCATCTTGCCGCTAACCATAAATGACGACATCGAAGCCATCTTTCAACCGAGCCAAAATCACAGAATGAGCGCTAATTTTAAAATTAAACACAGTGCTGATCCAATAAAATGTTTATTCATGCTTTATCCATCTGAAAACGGTTGCAACCATTTTAAAACCCAAGAGAAACAAATCTGCAAATTCTTTACAACCAATACATTTTTTTTTCTTTAAACAGTTATTTTAAACACAACAGAAACAAATTTCCAAACGTTTTACAACAACTACATTTTCTTTTCTGTAAACATTTTTTTAACAGCCAGCAGAAACAAATTTGCAAACTCTGTACAACCAAAACATTTTCTTTTCTGTAAACGTTTTGTAACAACCTACAGATACAAATTTGAAAATACTTTACAACCAATACATTCAGTGTTATTCACTGCCCAGAGAGCCGTGAGCCTTTGTCTTGCTGGGTCTGACAGAGACTGAGTGAGGCACGACACTTCCGGGTTTTATAGTCCCTCCCACTGCCGCCAGCAGGGCGAAGCAGAGAGAAAGGGGAATTTCGTAAAAACACTAACATCTCTCTCATTTTCCATCGACGGGAAAAATCCTCCGCACCCGGAAGGCGGAGGGGGGCTCTGAGCGAGATAGCCAAAAATGACGGCCGTAGGTGGCGGAGTTCTGTCGCAGATCACAGCACAGTGGGCCAAAAGTGGCCAAGATCAGTGTTTTAGTAATATAGATCTCTAAGTATCATTTCCATTAATTTGCCCACCACTGACGTCAAACTAACAGGACTACAATTGCTAGGCTTACTCTTGGAATCCTGTTTTAAACAATGGAACAACATGCGCAGTACGCCAATCCTCCGGCACCATTCCCGTTTCTAAAGACATTTGAAATATTTCTATCATAGCTCCTGCTAATTCTACAATAACTTCCCTAATGTCATAGAGAATATCGTGTCAGGACCTGGAGACTTATCCACTTTTATATTTTTCAAAAGTGTCAGTACTTCCTTTTCATTTAATCACATAGTTTCCATAGCTACTCTACTTATTTCCCTTACCTCACATAATTCAATATCCTTCTCCTTGGTGAATACCGAAGAAAATAGCTTGTTCAATTTCTCCCCCATCGCTTTGGGCTCTGCAGATAGCTGTCCACTCTGACTCTCTAATGGACCAACGTTATCCCTCGTTATCCTTTTGCTATTAATATATCTGAAGAAACCCTTTGGACTTACTTTCACCTTACTTGCCAAAGCAACCTCATATCTTCTTTTAGCTTTTCTAATTTATTTTTTAATAATCTTTTTGCATTATTTATACTCTTCAAGCACCTCATTAACTCCATGCTGCCTATAATTATTGTACATCTCTCTCTTTTTCCGAACCAACTATCCAATTTCCCTTGAACACCATGGTTCTTTCCAATTATTACTCTTTCCTTTCAACCGAACAGGGACATAAAGATTCTGTGACCTTTAAATGTCCTCCATTCTTCCCATAAAACAAAATGTCACAATTCACTCCTTTTAAATCCTTTCGCATCTCCACAATTTTAGCCTTTCACCAATTAAATATCTCAACCCTTGGTCAAGTTATGACCTTCTATATAATTCTATTGAGACTAATGGTATTGTGATCACTGGACCTGAAATGCTCCCCAACACACACCTCCGCACCTGACCTGTCTCATTTCCTAACAGGAGGTCCAGCACTGCCCCTTCTCTAGTAGGTACCTCAATGCATTGCTGCAAAAAACTATCATGCACACATTTTACAAACTCCAAACCATCCAGCACTTTTACAGAATGTGTTTCCCAGTTTATGTGTGGAAATTGAAATCTCCCACAAGCACTAACTTGTGCTTACTAAAAATATGTGCGATCTCCTTACATATTTGCTCTTCCAATTCTACAATTTCTACAAATATACTAACACTTCAAAGTCATCTCTAAATACTTTGCATCCTGCAGCAGAGAACGTATCAGAACGCTGTAGGTAAGGCAGCATGTGTGGTGTGTGCATCTTAATGGGTCCTGTCACCAGACCGCTTCGTGGTCGCGACGAAAAACGCCGTTAGTCTGTGCCCTGCACGGATGTGTCCCGCCCCACAGATATCCTCCATCAATATATGTTTTCCTCGCATTGTTTAGTCCGATTCAGATCATCTGCTGCAAATCTAACGTGGTCCGATATGGTGAGAAATGCATCCGTGTAAATGAATCGTACGACTGAAAAGGGAGGCTGTTGTCGGACATCTGACACGGCGCAATAGCAGAAGAAATTAAGAAAAAGACAGAACACGATAAGTGGAGATTTTTTCATGTTTTCCAATAAAACTTTGATGACAGTCATAGAGTCATACAGGGCGGCAACGGGCCTTTATGTCCAACTTGCTGATACCGTCCAACGTCTCCCAGCTACATTAGTACCGCCTGCCCGCGTTTGTTCCATATCCCTCCAAACCTGTCCTGTCCATTTACCTGTCCAACTGTTTCTTAAATGGCTATTCTAAATGTTGGGATAGACCCACCTCCTGACGCTCTCTGTTCGCGGAGACAAGCCCACAAAAGTATGTAATTTCCCGGTGTGGAGTTAAAAAATGAAGTTTCTATTTACTTTGATTCGTACCCGATCTTTTGGTTGTCGACCGGGTGTGTTGCCTGCGGGCCAATGATACTCAGCAGATCAGAATGTCACTCACTAAGGTGTAGAACACCATCCGTTTATAGATTGGATAGCTACTCCTCATTTAAATGTTAATGTCAAAACATTCGTCTGTATGGCGTGCTACAAATTAGCTCTTTATTCCTCACTGGATGAATTCATGGAGTTACGATGGAGCGATTCGAGGAACCGCCACCTCACAGCCTCCAGCCCCCTTCCCCTTTGAACCATGTTCTACAGTCATGTTATCCCATTAACGGCGAGGATGTTCCCATCTTCTCAGGTTAAGTCCCATATTTTGCAGATATGCGGTATTGAAACCGTCACTATATTTGAAATACGATTCGACGGGTGCATTGATCCGAAAGATGAAACTGCAAGTAGGAGAATCGCGGGCAAATGTGACTAGCGTTGACTGGGCATCTCGGTTAGCCGGGACGAGTCGAGCCATAGGTGCAGATTCACTGCTGCATGACTGTGACTGTGACTGCGAATAGTCAGTTAGATGATCAGTGACCTCTACTGGTTGTATACGTGTGTGGTGAGAACAAATGGGCAGTTTAATGTGAGTATGCAGAGAACATAGTGGGATGAATTAAAATGGTTGGATTGTCGGCGTGGGTGGGTAGTTCAAATATCCTGTTTGCGTGTTGCATGCAATTCAGATTGTAAATATGAACGCATTGCGCTCAGTGGGAATTTAACCGCGTTTATCAGCTCGCCTCTGAATTTACTCTGAGTCACCACGTAAATACACGTGTTAGTGCAGGTACTGAGAAGCTGTAAGAACCCCGACGTGACACTCGTGATATAGTAATAACCGGTAGGGGAGCTGTCATATCCGGTCTTCGCAATACTAGTAAAGTTGTAAAAGACAGCTTGTGTTGCCCACAGGAGTATGAAAGTGCCCGTGACACTAAAGAGTAAAACAATGGAGTTCCTGCGGTTCTCCATCTCCGGGTCCTTGTCATTCTCTCCGTTGCTGCGGCCCCGGAGCCCCCTGCGGACTCTGCTGGCCGCTACAATCCGCCTGACCGTCAGCACATTGAGCAGAAGAATCAGAAAGAACGGGATACAAGGGGTTAGAACGCGGTGTGTGACATCATATGCGACCCATGCAGACGACGTATAGAAGGTGGGTTTGGTGTAGCAACCCCATGGAAGATCATTAAACACGTAGTCTGGTCCTAACGTAAAATACCGGGGGGTGTTCTCTAAACAGCCCAGCACACTCACTGCCCCGATAATCACAGCCGCCGTTCTCTCAGTGCAATATCTTGTTTTCAGCTTTTCACAACAAATAGCCACAAACCGATCGAAGGTGAAGGCCACCGTCAGCCAGACAGAGACCGCGGTGGATGCAAAGACCAGGACTTCGGAAGTCGCGCACACGGGATTAATGTTCAACAACGAATATGGGAAGTGAATTTGAATAGTCTGACGGAGAAACGGATCAGTGATGCCGACCAGGAGATCAGACGCTGCCATGGCCATCAGGTAGAGAGTGATGCATTTGGAGAGACCGCATTTACCTCGACAGAGAATCACAATCGCCAACAAGTTCACTATGAAGGAGAGGAGAGATATTACTGACACAAGACCCGCATAAAATGTTCTCAGGAACATTATCTGATTGGAAGGTTTTCAAATTTGGATGCGTTGATCAAATGAACTTTAGCCTCGACAGAGTTCAGAGACTACAGTCTTTGGACCACGGTGTCCACGCAACTCATCAAACACCAATGTATATTACGTTCACAGCTTTTAATTCTCTCCACATTCTTATCAACTTCCCCAGATTGTCGCATCCATCAACACGAAGTCGCATGTACAGTGGTTACAGAAACCATTAATAGACACGTCAATTGCAGGTGGGAGGAAACAAGAGCACAGCCAGTAGCGCGGCGTCGGAGCACGAACGATGAAACATTGCTCTTATGTAAAAATTCGGATTTACAGATCGGCCGAAGGAGAGAATTTCAAGATACATAACTTTAACTGACATAATATTATGTGACAGCAATTGTTTACATGTGAATTAACGCATATTAAAGTCGTGACACTTTCATAGAATCAGAAACCAGCTCGTGACATTCACTTGCTTTATCTCATGAGTTGTAGCATTACAGGTCTAAAGCGGGACTATGAATCACGCAGCGACGAGTGCAGAAAATATATCGATTATATATTCAGTTAAGCAGGTCTGTCCGCGTGGGAAGAGATGTAATTTCACTAACTGGTTTCAGTCTATCCTCGGAAGGAGCCCAAGGTGCCATTCTCTCAGCTCCTAGTCAACATATATCCAATCTCCGGGTCCGCTATTTTGACGAAGGACATTCTTGCTATTGAGGGAGTGCAGCGTATGTTTACAAGGTTAATTCCTCGGATGGCGAGACTGTCAATTGGATTGGATTGGATTGGATTGGATTGGATGGGATTCCTTTTTTGTCATTCAGACCTTTCGGTCTGAACGAAATTTCGTTACCTGCAGTCATAC
The DNA here is from genome assembly GCF_010909765.2 of Amblyraja radiata. NCBI lineage: Eukaryota > Metazoa > Chordata > Chondrichthyes > Rajiformes > Rajidae > Amblyraja > Amblyraja radiata. The sequence continues at coordinate 77,751 of NW_022630104.1, forward strand.
ATATAATAATAAATAAAGAAACATACAATAAACACAAATTAATATCCACCACGGTGAGTTAACCAGGCACCTCCTCACTCTGATGGGGGCAAAAGTCTTACAGTATCTGTCTCTTCCCTTTTTGTACTCCTTCTGCGTTGAGGCGATCCAGGCTTCCGCTGATGTGACCCGCCGTATGATGGTATGACCCGCGGCTCAACCGAGCGCCGCGAACGGGCCGGTTCAAGCACCGTGGCCCGGGATGGTAGAAGCTGCTGAAGCTGCCGCCCTCCAGCCCAGCGGACGCAGCTGTTGTTGCGGGATCTCCGGAGAACAGGTCACCAAACTGTGACTGCCAGCTCCCGACGAAGTCGTCCACCAGGCCGCGGCCGATCCACGAATTCAGGTCGCCACCGCCGAAACGCCGGAACGCCGCCGCAGCCCCGAAGCACCGAAGCCGGGCCATCGCCACCTGAACGCAGGAACGCCGCCACAGCTCCGAATTCGACCAGCCTCGCGTTGGTAAGTCCTGGCTGGCTCTGCCTCCGGAGCCTCGAGGTCGGTCGCAGTTGGAAGCCGCCAGCTCCGCCATTAGGCCTCAGTGTAAAGAAGGAAGAGACAAAAACGCATGTGTCATCCTCTTCCCCCCCCCCCCCCCCACACACACACACACACATATACACAACCGAATGAGTTAATATTTAACTAAAAAAAGACAGAAGAAAACAACAACAAAAGTAAAAACAGACGGACTGCAGGCGAGCCGCAACTGTGAACAGCGCCGCCACTTCCGGAATGTAGCGCTTGGCTTGTATACTCTGGAGTTTAGAAGGATGAGATGAGATCTTGGTGTAACATGTAAAATTATTAAGGGTTTGGACACGCTGGAGGCAGAAAACATGATCCCGATTTTGGGGGACTCGAGACGCAGGGGCCACAGTTTAAGAATAAGAGGTAAGCCATTTAGAACGGAGACGATGAGACACTTTTCCATCCAGATAGTGGTGAGTCTGTGGAGTTTTCTGCCTCAGAGGTTGGTTCTTTGGATACTTTCATGAGAGAGCTAGATAGGACTTAAAGATAGTGGGGTGAGGGGATATGGGGAGAAGGCAGGAACGGGGTACTGATTGGGGATGATTAGCCATGATCACATTGAATGACGGTGGTGGCACGAAGGGCTGAATGGCAACTCCTGCACCTATTGTCTATTGTCTATTGTGGTTATATGATACCTGCTCTCTGGTCAGGTCTCTGACAGGCGCAATCAGTACAAAGAGCCATCCAGACCAGGATCAACAACGGGCATGACGTGCACATTGTGGCACTTACAGTAAGAAAAGTGAATTAAATTCAACAAGTGAATTATTGAGACAAAAAAAAAATGTTTAACGCCGGCAGCGCTGGAGTAGACGGAATGTCTCACAGTTAATGCACGAACATGGAAATTAAAGACAAAACAAATTACCGAAAACTGCGACTGCCGCTATTGCAGGGTTATATATATCTTCAATTCGATAGATCAATGGATATTCCATAGCTGGAAGACACAATTAACTCCTGTGGCTCCGTCAGTCCGTCATCGCTGTGGCTCTGTGGCGATGCCTTCTGGTGGGCACCGAGATATATAGAACGATAGGTCTCCAGCGACATGACCTCATGCCTGCTGATTGTCATTAGTGACACTCACGGAACAAACACCTTGCATCACAGCCGTTGACTGTACCATGGGAGATTACAAGCGAATAATTGAAGGATCGAGTAAAATAAAAACACAAAACGAGTCGCTGAAGAAGGGCCCTGAATAACGGATCCGATCCGAAACGTCACCTGTACATGTTCACAAAAAAAACGTTGCACGATCCATTGAGCTACTCCAGCACTTTACTTCGATGAAAATAAGAATGAATGATTTCCAGTGAAAGATGATCCATGTCGCTGTGTTATTTCATTTCATGTTGGTGTGATATCAATGAATTTCTCCGGGGCTTCAGACTGAATTATACATGTATCTAAACTACCAACACTGAATCTTCCGGTACATGCAAACCAATTTCCCATTGCAACTTTCCATCTTTTATTGCGAAAATAAAGCATTATTTATTTCTGGCGTAGTTGCAATAAGGTCAATAGACAATAGACAATAGACAATAGTTGCAGGAATAGGCCATGTGGCCGTTCGAGCCAGCACCGCCATTCATTGGGATCATGGTTGATCATCCCCAATCAGTGCCCCGTTCCTGCCTTCTCCCCATGTCCCCTGACTCCTCTATCTTTAATAGCCCTATCTAGCTCTCTCTTGAAAGTATCCAGTGAACCGGCCTCCACCGCCGTCATAGTCAAATAATTCCACAGACTCGCAACTCTCAATGTGAAAAAGTGTTTCATCGTCTCCGTTCTAAATGGCTTATCCCTTATTCTTAAAATGTGCGCGGCCCCTGGATCTGGACTCCCCGTTCACAGAAAGTATTAGTCTCAGTACTTCTTAAATGTGGTGACAGTCACGGCGACCACCATCCTCTCAGGAATTGCACTGGCCCCATAGTAGAAGCATCCACGTCGCGGCGCTGGAAACTGGAAGTATCCCGAGCTAATTCTGCTACCACCATCATCATCTCTCTACTCCACAGTCAAAAAGGTACACCAGAGGATGTACTTCCTGCGGCACCTGACGAAGCATTATCTGCCACAGGCAATCATGGTCCAATTCTACACGGCCACCGTAGAGTCTGTTCTCACCTTCTCCATCGTGGTCTGGTTTGGCTCAGCCACCAAGCACGACACCTGGAGGCTGCAGGGAATCGTCCGATCAGCAGAGAGGGTTGTTGGCTGCAACCTTCCCTCCATTGATGAACTGTACACTGCAAGGGCCAGGAAGCGGGCAAGATCATCTCTGACCCCTCGCACCCAGGCCACAAACACTTTGCATTACTTCCCTCTGGAAGGCCACTCCGGATTGTAAAAGCTGCCACAGCCAGACATAAAAACAGTTTTTATCCACGAGTAGTTGCTCCACTACACAGCCAACAATCTGTAGCCTACCTTTGATCTGATATTTTGTTGGTCCACATGCTTGATCAATGGTGTTTTATCATTAATGTTTTATTATTATTAATGTTTAGTGTTTTCGGAGTCATTCGTAACTTTCACTGTATGTCATGATGTTACTAGTGAGCGGAGAACCAAGGCAAATTCCTTGTATGTGAATAATTAGCCAATAAACTTACTTACTTACTTAATGCAACAAATGGTGGCTGCCACTGATTGTCGTCGGATGCTTGCGTCCTTTTGAGGACCGACGATGACAGCGAGGTCAATATTTGTAGCGAGATGGACTCGAAAAGATGAAGGAATTGCACTCCAAATGGCATCACACTCTCCATCAATTTATACTCCTGGTATCCTCTCTAAACGATTCACTCCTCATCATAAACTTCTGTCATCGTTTAAATTGGCTGAGGGGTACGTTTTCTACCAACAAGCCAATAATAATAATAATAATAATAATAATAATAATAATAATAATAATAATAATAATAATAATAATAATAATAATAATAATAATAATAATAATAAAAATAATAATAATAATAATAAAAATAATAATAATAATAATAAAAATAATAATAATAAAAATAATAATAATAATAATAATAATAATAATAATATCAACAATAATACTAAGCTTTTATTGAAATTGTACTTACAACGGAAATTCGGAGAGCTACTCCTGATCAGTGCAACCAAAACTGTCACAGTCTCCCCCTCCTCATTCTCATCTACTTCACCTCCCAGTACTTTTCCACCGGTCCCTCCTTCTCCTCACCTGCCTGCCTGCCACTCCCCTCTCATCAGCCTAACTCTCCTCACCTGTTGCACTCAGTTCCCTCTGATCACCAATTAACCCGGTATATAGACTCTCCTCACCGTTCCAGTGCCAGATTGTTCTCAGCATTCATGCAAGACTCTGAAGCGATTTCCCGACTGCCTACACGGATTCGAACCTGCCTGCCCCTCTTCGGAACCCTCGCTCAATCCTGAGCCTCTGTGTGAGTACGGTGTACCCATTCCTGTGTTACTACTCTGTGTTACAGTATCGTAATAAAGTCATTTACCAACTATACCTGCCTGATTCTGTGCTGCTATTGTGTCCAAGCTATACCCGTTACAGTACAATCTGGCCAACAATGGACTCAGCGCACACAACGTCTCCGTCAAACCGCTTCGAGAGGATTGAGCACACGCTCCTGCAGCACGAAGCTATGCTCACTGCCTCCAACTCCGAGGTTCGAAAGGCTGTGTCAAACCAAGAGCAATCATTGGTTGCACTAGCCACCCAGGTCCAACAGCCTCCGGCTCCGACAGCACCAGCCCCTGTCCGCCAGGACCATTACCTGAGCCCCGGGTGGGAACCCCGGAGCGCTACGCTGGAGACCCGGAGGGCTGCAACCCATTCATCACGAACTGTTCCATTCTCTTCGCCCTACAGCCCTACACCTTCGCCCAGGAAGCGGCGAGAGTGACGTTTACCATTAATCACCCGACTGGCAGAGCTCGGCTGTAGGGAACGGCTGAATGGATGCGACGCACGCCGGCTTGCTCCTCTTTTCAGGCCTTCGCCGCGGAGCTTCGCAAGGTGTTCGGTGAGGGTTCGATGGGTCCGGACGCTGCGGGAAGTCTGCTGGTGTTGAGCCAGTGGAACCAGAGCGTCGCTGACTTCGCCAACGACTTTCGCATCAGGGCCCCTCAGAGTGATTGGAACGCCCCGGCCCAGTGTGACGCTTTCTTGCTGGGCTTGAATGACTATATCAAGGATGAGTTGGTGTCCCACGACCTTCCTTCTTCTCTGGATGGGCTTATCGAGCTAACGACCCGTCTGGACCGACGCATCCTATCGAGACGTCGAGAGAGGCGACAGGGACAGGCGGACCGCCAGCTATCCACCCAAGCTCGTTTTCCACCGGAGACTGGACTGCCCTCGTCGGGGCAACCGTCGAGGCAACCCGAACCCATGCAGGTGGGTCGCACCAGTCTCACGCCCGAGGAACAGGAACGTCGGCGTCGGGGAACCTCTGTCTCTACTGTGGCCTGGCGGGTCATTACATCTCCAAGTGTCCAGTAAAAGGCCAGACTCACCAGTAGCGGAGGAATTACTGGTGAGTCGAACCTCTGAACTTTCCTCTGCCCGACGCCCTCTTTGTCATGCCCGTCTGCTGTTGTCTGATGGTTCTCACACCCTCGCCACCTTCATAGACTCTGGTTGTGAGATTAATCTTATGGACAAGGAACTAGCCCGCCAGCTAGGCATCAGTTGTGTTCCCCTGCCTGAACCTGTTCCCGCCAACGCCCTCGACGGCCATCTCCTGGGGACTGTTTCTCACCAGACGGTCCCAGTGCGCATGCTCCTGTCTGGTAATCACCATGAGACCATCCAGTTCCACATCCTGCAGTCTCCCCATCTTCCCCTCATCCTGGGTTACACCTGGCTTCGGCGACACAACCCCAACATCGACTGGAGGACGGGGGTCATCTTGGGTTGGTGCCCTTCCTGCCATCAAGTGTGCCTGAAGCAAGCCTCAGCACCTCAACCGGCCACCTGCTCCAGTACTGCTCCAGATCTGACGGGGGTCCCAGCCGAGTACCATGGCTTTGGGGAGGTTTTTAGCAAGTCTAGCGCCACCTCCCTTGCCCCTCATCGGCCATATGACTGCGCCATAGACCTCCTGCGTGGTTCCGCACCTCCTAGGGGTCGCCTTTACTCCCTGTCCGCCCCTGAGAGAGGCGCCATACATAAACGACTCCTTGGCTGCTGGTCTCATCCGCTCCTCCTCGTCTCCTGCTGGGGCTGGGTTCTTCTTCGTGGAGATTACCGGGGGCTCAACGGCATCACGGTGAAGAATAGCTACCCTCTCCCACTCATCTCCTCTGCTTTCGAGCTCCTGGCGGGGGCCACCATATTTTCGAAGTTGGATCTACGCAATGCCTACCACTTGGTCCGCATCAAAGAAGGAGATGAGTGGAAGACGGCCTTCAACACTCCCACGGGACATTATGAATACCTGGTGATGCCCTTTGGCCTCACCAAAGCCCCGGCTGTCTTCCAGGCTTTGGTCAATGTCGTTCTCAGAGAAATGTTGAACAAGTACGTGTTGGTCTATCTTGATGACACCCTCATCTTTTCACGGACCAAGGAGGAACACGTACACCACGTCCAGGCAGTTCTACATCGGCTCCTGGAGAACTCGCTCTTCGTTAAAACTGAGAAGTACGAGTTTCACTCCCCGTCAGTCTCCTTCCTAGGATACATCGTTGGCCAAGGGAACATCAAGATGGACCCCGCCAAGGTCTCTGCTGTCACCACCTGGCCTGTTCCTGACTCCCGCAAGCAGCTCCAAAGATTCCTGGGGTTCGCCAATTTTTACCGACGGTTCATCCGTGGCTACAGTACTGTGGCCGCACCCCCTCACGGCACTCACCTCCTCCAAGGTTCCGTTCCGGTGGTCTTCCGCGGCCGACGAAGCTTTTCAGACACTCATGACACGGTTTACATCGACCCCCATCCTCCAAGTTCCGGACTCAGAGAGACAGTCCGTGCTGGAGGCGGTCGCCTCCGACGTGGGGGTGGGAGCTGTTCTGTCCCAGCGGGCTGCCGGGGACCAGAAGCTCCATCCATGCGCCTTCTTCTCCCGACGCCTAACCCCTGCTGAGAGGAATTATGACATTGGCAACCGAGAACTGTTGGCGGTTAAGTTGGCGTTGGAGGAATGGCGTCACTGGCTGGAGGGAACCGAGCAGCCTTTCTTGGTTTGGACTGACCACAAGAACCTTGAATACCTCCAGTCAGCCAAGAGGCTCAACTCTCGTCAGGCCCGCTGGTCTCTCTTCCTCACCCGCTTCAACTTCTCCCTCTCCTACCGACCTGGGTCCCGCAACGTGAAGTCCGATGCCTTCTCTCGACAGTTCTTGGCGAAGGAGGAGCTTGCATCTAGCCCCAAGACCATCCTCCCGTCCTCGCACAGGGTTGCCTACCTCACCTGGGAGGTGGAGGAGAAGGTCAAGGCGGCCTTGGAGAACCAGCCGAGACCCAGCGCATGCCCTCCTGATCGCCTGTTTGTGGTTTCTACCCTGCGGTCCGACGTCCTTCAGTGGGCCCACAGCTCTCGACTCACCTGACTTCCCGGTATTCAGCGGACCAAGGAGATGGTGCTACGGAGGTTCTGGTGGGCATCGCTGGAGGAGGACACTCGGGAGTTTGTCAACGCCTGTCCAGTTTGCAACCAGCACAAGGTCTCGCACCAAGCTCCTGCGGGTCATCTGCTTCCACTGCCTGTACCCCATCGACCATGGTCCCACATGTCCCTGGACTTCGTTACCGGCCTGCCCCCATCCAGTGGTCACACTACCATCCTGACCGGGGTCGATAGATTTAACAAGATGGCTCACTTCGTGCCCCTGCCCAAGCTTCCGTCAGCCAAGGAAACTGCCGGGCTCATGTTACTCCACGTCTTCAGGCTCCATGGTCTCCCCGTCGATGTGGTCTCCGACCGGGGACCCCAGTTTGCCTCTGTGTTTTGGAGGGAGTTCTGCACGCTTGTGGGGGCCACCGTGAGTCTGACGTCCGGATTTCATCCCCAGTCCAACGGCCAAGCTGAAAAGAAGAATCAGGAGATGGAGACGTCGCTGCGGTGTATGGTGTCCAAGCATCCCTCCTCCTGGTCCCAGCAGTTGTTGTGGGTGGAGTACGCCCACAACACCCTGACAAGCTCGGCCACTGGGCTCTCCGCTCTCCAGTGTGCCTACGTGTTCCAGCCTCCACTGTTCCCGGCGGTGGAGAAAGAGGTTTCCTCCCGTCCGTCCAGGCCTTCATTCGTCGCTGCCGCAGGACGTGGACCCAAGCCAGGGCGGCTCTTCTCCACTCTGTGGATCGTTACGCCACGGCTGCCAACCGTCACCGCACCCAGGCCCCCACCTACATCGCGGGCCAGAAGGTGTGATTTTCGACCCGGGACCTTCCCTTGAGGGTGGAGTCCAAGAAGTTGGCACCCAAGTTCATCGGTCCCTTTGAGGTCCAGAAGGTCATCAACACAGCGGCTGTGAGGCTCAAGTTGCCTCGTTCCATGCGGGTCCATCCTACGTTCCACGTGTCCAGAGTAAAGCCAGTCCGGTAGATCTCCCTGGTCCCCGCAGTCCCTCCTCCTCAACCTCCTCGTCTCATCGACGGAGGCCCCGCCTTTACGGTGCACCGCCTCCTGCGCTCCCGCCGTCGCGGGGGGGGTCTCCAATACCTGGTCGATATGGAGGGTTACGGTCCAGAGGAGATCTCCTGGGTTCCTGCTCGACGCATCCTGGACGTCTCCCTCATCAGGGAGTTTCACCGGCGTCATCCCGACCAGCCTTCCAAGTCCGCCACTCCTAGAGGGGTTGCCGCCCCTGAGACTCTGTCCCCTCTTCCATCTGCGGCGCCCAGTGACGACGAGACGGAGCTTTCCTCTGATGCCATGGAGGAGGATGCGGACATGGATGTCTCGGACGAATATTAGCCCTCCTCCGGTCCCCCTCCTCCCACCAACTCTGCGTGGGATTGGGTTTATTTTCTCTAACTTTTTTGTTTGTTTTTGTTTTGGGACGTCAGGAGCCGCCCCTTGAGGGGGGGGGTGGTTCTGTCACAGTCTGCGCTCTCCTCATTCTCATCCACTTCACCTCCCAGTACTTTTCCACCGGTCCCTCCTTCTCCTCACCTGCCTGCCTGCCACTCCCCTCTCATCAGTCCAACTCTCCTCACCTGTTGCACTCAGTTGCCTCTGATCAACTATTAACCCGGTATATAGACTCTCCTCACCATTCACACAGTGCCAGATTGTTCTCAGCATTCATGCACGACTCTCCAGCGATTTCCCGACTACGTCTCCTGCCTGCCCCTCTTCGGAACCCTCGCTCAATCCTGAGCCTCTGCGTGAGTCCGGTGTACCCATTCCTGTGTTACCACTCTGTGTTACAGTATCGTAATAAAATTCATTACCAACTATACCTGCCTGATTCTGTGCTGCTATTGGGTCCAAGCGATACCCGTTGTATTTTCATTTCTTACGAAAAAACCCACTTGAGAACCATGGGCCATTTAAAAAAAATTACAGCCAGATGTATCACTTCTGAAAATTTTTAGATACCAAAGGAAATCAAGAAAAAACACAAATAATGCCTTAGTTTATGAAATTCAGTGAGCAAACGGCCAATGTTCGCTAAGCACTGTTGTTGACCCGTCAGCTCTCACTTCTATCTACCGTAATTTCCCCTCACGTTTGGAATTCTGAAGTAGGCTAAATGTCTCACACAATCATACCGATTATTTGCAGCACAAAAATTTACATTTTCGGCGGGTTTTAACGGGCCCGCTACGTTGGAAACAATGGTAAGTGCCTACCTGCAGTACATCGCGTGTAATCCATTTGGTGTAGCGTAGCAACAGTACGGGTCGTGGGTCGTGACCCGACTGCCGTGAACCCTCCCTATATGTGTGTGTATGTGTGTGAATACATGTGTGTGTGTGTGTGTGTGTGTGTGTGTGTGTGTGTGTGTGTGTGTGTGTGTGTGTGTGTGTGTGTGTGTGTGTGTGTGTGTGTGTGTGTGTGTGTGTGTGTGTGTGTGTATGAATATGTGTGTGGGTGTGTGTGTGTGTGTGTGTGTGTGCGTGTGAATATATGTGTATGTTTGTGAATATGTGTGTGTGTGTGTGTATGAATATGTGTGTGGGTGTGTGCGTGAATGTGTGTGTGTGTGTGTGTGAAAATATGTCTTTGTGTGTGAATGTGTACGTGAATATGTGTGCGTGAATGTGTGTGTGTGAATGTGTGTGTGAATGTGTGTGATTATGTGTGCGTGTGTGTGAATATATGTGTGTATTAATATGTGTGTGGGTGTGTGCGTGTGAATATATGTGTATGTTTGTGAATATGTGTGTGTGTGTGTGTGAATGAATATGTGTGTGAATTTGTGTGTGCGAATGTGTGTGTGTGTGTGAGAATGTTTGTGTGTGTGTGTGAATGTGTGTGTATGTGTGTGAATTTGTGTGTATGTGTGAATATCTGTGTGTGTGTGTGTGTGTGTGTGTGTGTGTGTGTGTGTGTGTGTGTGTGTGTGTGTGTGTGTGTGTGTGTGTGTGTGTGTGTGTGTGTGTGTGTGTGTGAATATCAGTGTGTGTATGTGTGTGTGTGTGCCTATGTGTGTGAGTGTGTGTGAATATATATGTGTGTGTGTGTGAAATGTAGTCTTTCGTAGTTCAGAGCTTATTTGTTATGTTTAATAGCGTGATGGCTGTCAGGAAGAAGGTGTTCCTCAATGTAAATGTTACAGTTTTCAGTTTACAAAAGCCGGACGTGACTCCAGAACTCTGGCATCAGTCAGTCCACAGGCTGTGAAAATCAGTCAGTCTAAAGGTCATGAGTTAATTCCAAGGCAGTGAGTGAGTCCAGATGTCATCAGTAAGTCGCTCATCATCCCCGCCCCCTCCACTGCACCCCCACCTCAAGATGATGCCCTCCGCCTGGCTAAACGATGCACCCCCTACTGAAGCCGCCCATATCCCCTGCATGAGGACACCCTCCCTTCTCATCAGCTCACGAGAACCCCCGCCTGAAGCTGTGCCCCTCCCTTGGCTGCACGACGTTTACCACCCAGAGGGCAGCGTCTTGAGGTGGGGGATGAGTCTGTGTATGTGTGTTTGTGTGTGTGTGTGTGTGTGTGTGTGTGTGTGTGTGTGTGTGTGTGTGTGTGTGTGAGTCTGTGTGTGGGAATGAGTGTATGTATGTGAGAAAGTGTGTGCAAATGAGCATGTGAATGTGTGTAAATGAGTCTGTGTGTTTGAATGAGTCGGTGTGTGTGTGTGAATGAGTCTGTCTGTGTGTGAGTGTGATTGTTTGTGTGAGTCTGTGTGGGGTGGAGTGTGTGTGTGATCAACAAATAGTACAAATAATATAGTATTTCGTAGTTCAGAGCTTATTTGTTATGTGTAATAGCATGATGGCTGTCTGGAAGAAGCTAGTCCTCAATGTAGATGTTATATTTCAGTTTACAAAAGTCGGACATGACTCCAGAAGTCGCCCATCAGTCAGTCCACAAGCCGCGAGAGTCAGTCAGTCCAAAGGCCATGAGTTAATCCCAAGGCAGTGAGTGAGTCCAGAGGTCATGAGTAATTCACTCACCACCACCCCCCCCCCCCTCCTCCACTGACAATCCCCACCTCAAGATGCTGCTCTCCACCTGGCTATGGGATGCACCCCCTACTGAAGACCCCCACATCCCCTGCATGAGGACACCCCCCCCTTCTCTCCCTTGCTGTAGCATCCTCTGGGATAGCAGGTACATTAATGCCTGGTGGAAGAACTACACAATCTCGATTCAAGATACCCATGCAAGTGGCCGAGGATACATTGTGCAACATCGAGATGGACTCTAATGCGGCACATTTCATGAGGCAAGTGAAAGGTATTGTTTGGGATTAATGTGCTATGATTAAGAGAGAAAGCTTTGAAGCGGTGGACAGAACTCTTCAAAATGTCTTCAGCAACACTAAGCCTTTTGGTGGAAAGATGAAGGTAAACGTCAACGTTTTCCTGAAGGATGGAACATCGAACATAGAATGTTGTCAATAAAAGCGTGCTTCGTTCAATGATGACTTCTGAGATAAATTCTCAGATTTTCTTAACATTTGACCGCTGACTTTCTCTATATTAAAATTGTCTCATTTTATCAACAGGACATAGTCATCAAGAGGCAGTGAACAGCAGAACACAACAAGAGACACATCAAGAAACACAACAAGAGACACAACAAGAGACACAACAAGAGACACAACAAGTAAGAACTTAATAAATCTCATCTTTAAAATTTAAATTGTTCTTATATTTTAAGAGTAATTCACATTTTAAACTTAATAAAACATTTTTGCACTTTTAATGCCTCTGTGTTCTTCATCACAGTGGGAACCTAATAGGCAGGACTGGCTGCTCTGTGGGAGAGCCACTAAAAGTGCATGGAGGGGAGGTTGTGGGGAGATGCACTGAATGCGTGGGGGAGGGGAATGAAAAGGAGCAGAGTGGGGGGGGGGGTGAAGGTCGGTGGAGTGACTGAGTGAACTGCCAACGTACCAGGCGTGAGTTAGTGAACTGCCAGCCCACGAGCCGTGAGTTAGTGAACTGCCAGCCCACCAGCCGTAAGTGACTGAAATGCCAGCCCAATAATCCATTCAGTCCATCCTCTTCACCCTTCTCTCTCTCACAATCTGTGACCTGTTTTGGACAGGATTTCTGGCAGTTTCTCAGCAGCCAACCTGCCAGGTCCGAGTGATTGTACTGCCAGGCCTCAGTGACTGAGCTGCCAGCCCTCAGTGACTGAGCTGCCAGCCCTCAGTGACTGAGCTGCCAGCCCAGAAATCCATTCGGCGCACAAACTCCATACTAGCCCCCTGGAAACCAGTACGTTCGGCCCACAACACTCATGCTTGCGTAACAGAAAGCATACCCCCACTGACCAGCAATATTAGAATTGGTGGAGAGGAGGATTATTGTGTTGGGTGTCCAGACCTCTTGTGTGATGCACGGACCCAACGGGTCCCACTTAGTCTAGTCTTTCTTATAATTTGGCGACCAAAATTGTACACTTACTCCAGAATTGGCCTCACCAATGCCTTGTACAATTTTAACATTACATCCCAACCTCTCTACTCGATCCTCTGATTTATAAAGGCCAGCACACCAAAAGCTTTCTTTACCACCCTATCTGTATGAGATTCTACCTTCAGGGAACTATGCACAGTTATTTCTAGAGTCCTCTGTTCTACTGCATTCCTTAATTCGCTACCATTTTCCATGTATGTCCTATTTTCATTTGTCCTGCCAAGATGTAGCACCTCACACTTATCAACATTAAACTCCATCTGCCATCGTTCAGCCCACTCTTCCAAATGGCCTAAATCTCTCTGTAGACTTTGAAAATCTACTTCATTATCCACAACACCGCCTATCTTAGTACCATCTGCACACTTAATAATCCAATTTACCACAAATCATCCAGATCATTGCTGTATATGACAAACAACAATGGACCCAACACAGGTTCCCGAGGCGCCCCACTTGTCACCGGCCTCGAACCTGACAAACAGCCATCTCCTATTCAGCCACTGTTAAACCATAACCTTATAACCATATAACAATTACAGCACGGAAACAGGCCATCTCGGCCCTGCAAGTCCGTGCCGAACAACTTTTTTCCCTTAGTCCCACCTGCCTGCACTCATACCATAACCCTCCATTCCCTTCTCATCCATATGCCTATCCAATTTATTTTTAAATGATACCAACGAACCTGCCTCCACCACTTCCACTGGAAGCTCATTCCACACAGCTACCACTCTCTGAGTAAAGAAGTTCCCCCTCATGTTACCCCTAAACTTCTGTCCCTTAATTCTGAAGTTATGCCCTCTTGTTTGAATCATCCCTATTCTCAAAGACAAACGCTTGTCCACTTCAACTCTGTCTATCCCTATCATCATTTTAAAGACCTATATCAATTCCCCCCTTAACCTTCTGCGCTCCAGAGAATAAAAACCTAACTTATTCAACCATTGAATCCATCTTGCTACTCCACCATTAATACCAAGCAATTGAACGTTCTTAACCAACCTTCCATGTGGAACCTTGTCAAATGCTTTACTGAAGTGCATATAGACAGCATCCACCGCTTTACCCTCATCAATTTCCCTAGTAACCTCTTCAAAAAATTCAAGAAGATTAGTCAAACATGACCTTCCAAGCACAGGTCCATGTTGACTGTTCCTAATCAGACCCTGTTGATCCAGATGATTATATGCATTATCTCTAAGTATCCTTTCCGTTAATTTGCCCACCACTGACGTCAAACTAACAGGTCCATATTTGCTAGGCTTACTCTTAGAACCCTTTTTAAACAAGGGAACAACATGCGCAGTTCGCCAATCCTCCGGCACCATTCCCGTTTCAAATGACATTTGAAATATTTCTGTCATAGCCCCTGCTATTTCTACAATAAGTTCCCTCAATGTCCTAGGGAATATCCTGTCAGGACCTGGAGACTTATCCATTTTTATATGTTTCAAAAGTGTCAGTACTTTGTAGCGGCACCATACGTGGTGAATAAAGGTGAGACGTCAAGCCGATTCAATGAGACGTTTATTCAGTGGTGACACGTTAGGTTGGTGCGCTAACTATAATACAATGTTGATGTAGCTGAGCGAGGTTGTTATCTCGGGCTCAGCTACCTGTCGACTACTCAAGGTCTCGAGGTTTGAGACCTTAAGTACCAGGACACACCCTCTAGCCCATGACGTCACGTGCCCGCCCTCATATCTCCTGACGAGGGTTCGAGCATGAGTGGCCCGTGTTTAGGCTGACGCCACAACTTCCTCTTCTTTGAATCTCATGGTTTCCATAGCTACTCTACTTATTTCCCTTACCTCACATAATTCAATATCCTTCTCCTTGGTGAATACCGAAGAAAATAAAGCGTACAATATCTCCTCCGTCACTTTTGGCTCTGCAGATAGCTGTCCACCCTGACTCTCTAATGCACCAAATGTATCCCTCGTTATCCTTTTGCTATTAATATAGCTGTAGAAACTCTTTGGATTTACTTTCACCTTTCTTGCCAAAGCAAACTCGTATCTTCTTTTAGCTATTCTAATTTATTTCTTAAGATCATGTTTATATTCTTTATACTCCTCAAGTACCTCATTTACTCCATGCTGCCTATAATCAGTGTAGATCTCTCTCTTTTTCCGAACCGTGTCCAATTTCCCTTGAAAACCATGTCTCGTTCCAATTATTACTTTCCTTTCAACCCAACAGGGACATAAAGATTCTGAACTTAAAATGTCACCTTTAAATGTCCTCCATTTCTCTTCTACATCCTTCTCATAAAACAAAATGTCCTAATTCACTCCTTTTAAATCCTTTCGCATCTCCTCAACGTTAGCCTTTCTCCAATTAAAAATCTCAAACCTTGGTCCAGTTCTGACTTTCTCCATAATTATATTGAAACTAATCGTATTGTGATCACTGGACCCGAAGTGCTCCCCAACACATACCTCCACCACCTAATTTCCTAACAGGAGGACCAGTTCTCTAGTAGGTACCTCTATGTATTGCCGCAAATAACTATCCTGCATACATTTTACAAATTCCAAACAATCCAGCCCTTTTACAGAAAGTGTTACCCAGTCTATGTGTGGAACATTGAAATCTCCCACAATCATTACCTCGTGCTTACTACTAATATCTGCTATCTCCTTACGTATTTGCTCTTCTAATTCTACTATTTCTACAAATATACTAAAACTTCTAAGCCCTCTCTAAATACTTTGCATCCTGCAGCAGAGAACATATCAGAACGCTGTAGGTAAGGCAGCATTTGTGGTGTGTGTATCCTAATGGGTCCTGTCACCAGACATCTTCGTGCTCTCGACGCAAAACGCCGTTCGCCAGTGCCCTGCACAGTTGTTACCCGCCCCGCTGATATCGTAAGATGTAAGGCACAACCCAAGACCCCCCTACTCCCACCATTCGGGACGACAGATGGCGCAATGGGCTAAGTGTTCGGCTGGCGACAGGAAGGTAGCCGGTTCGAATCCCGCTTGGAGTGCATACTGTCGTTGTGTCCTTGGGTAAGACACTTCACCCACCTTTGCCTGTGTGTGAATGTGTGTGAATGTGTGTGAGTGATTGGTGGTGGTCGGAGGGGCCGTAGGCGCAGAATGGCAGCCACGCTTCCGTCAGTCTGCCCCAGGGCAGCTGTGGCTACAGAACTAGCTTACCACCACCGAGTGTGACTGAGGAGTGAATGAATAATGCGATGTAAAGCGCCTTGAGTATTAGAAAGGCGCTATATAAATCCCATCCATTATTATTATTATTATTGACTCATTCAAATTTCTTGGCACTCACATAAGCAATAACCTCAAATGGAAAATCAATTCAGATCACATTTATAAAAAAAGCCAACCAAAGACTCTTCTTTCTCTGTCAGCTCAAGAAGTTCAGAGTGAGGAAACATCTCCTAATCCGATTTTACACAGCCATCATCCAAAGCATACTCACTTCATACATAACAGTTTGGTACAGCAGTTTAGACACTCACTCCCGTAATAAACTACAGCGCATAGTCAACAAAGCATCCAAAATCAACAGCACTCCCCTCCCATCAATAGAATCACTCAATCTCAAACGGTCCGTGCCAAGGGTGAAGAAAATAATTTCTGATCCCTCCCACCCAGCTCACCACATCTTCCACCTGCTGCCCTCAGGGAGGCGCTACAGCTCACTGCCTGCCAAAACATCACGATTTAAAAACAGTTTATATCCATATGCAATTCGAACTCTGAACACTCTATGATAATATCACAAAGCCACCTCGTGCATGTACTATATACTGTATGTTGTTTGTGTTTTATGTTATGTTTTACGGGAATCAGTCTATTGTGTAATATCCTGTACTGAATATGAATTCCACCAGTTTGACTGTGTGGTCATTATATAATCTGAATCTGAATCTGAATCCTCCATCAATTTCTGTTTTCCTCGCATTGTTTAGTCCGATTCAGATCATCTGCTGCAAAACTAACGTGGTCAGATATGGTGAGAAATGCATCCGTGTAAATGAATCGTACGACTAAAAAGGGGGCAGTTGTCGGACATCTGACACGGCGCAATAGTAGAAGAAATTAAGAACAAGACAGAAAACGATCGGTGAAGATGAGTCCATGTGTTTCGATCAAGCTTTGATTACACAGTCATAGCGTCATACAGTGCGGCAACGGGCCCTAATGTTCAACTTGCCCATACCGGCCAACGTGTCCCAGCTACATTAGTACCGCCTGCCCGCGTTTGTCCCCTGTCCCTCCAAACCTGTCCTATCCATTTACCTTGACCAATTGTTTCTTTAATGGGGGGATAGTCTACGCTAAATAATGGGATAGACCCACCTCCTATCATAGAAACATAGAAACATAGAAAGTAGGTGCGAGAGTAGACCACCAGGTCCGTCGAGCCCGCACCGCCATTCGCTCATGGCTGAACATTAAACAGACACACTTACCCACAAACAGTAGACACAAGACACAGAACACAAGACACTACCCACCCCTTTATACCGCTATCACCCCTCTCCACCCCAAGAACCGCGTGATCTCCTGGGGGAGGCAAAAAACCGGATAAAAACCCAGGTCCAATTCGGGAAAAAAATCCGGGAAATTCCTCTCCGACCCCAATCCAGGCGATCGACACTTGTCCAGGAGATCACTCAGGTCTTACTATACTAACCATACCTAGGTCCATATCCCTGCCCTCTCCCCGTAGCCCCTTATCCCCTTGGCAGCTAAAAAAACATCTATTTTAGACTTAAATATATTTAACGTTTCTGCTTCCACTGCTCCCTGGGGCAGTGAATTCCATAAATTAACCACCCTCTGGGTGAAGAAGTTCTTCCTCATCTCAGTTTTAAAAGAGCCCCCCCTTATTCTGCGACTATGTCCCCCAGTTCTAGTTTCCCCGATCATTGGGAACATCCTCGGTGCATCCACCCGATCAAGGCCCCTCACGATCTTATATGTTTCAATGAGATCGCCTCTCATTCTTCTAAACTCCAAAGAGTAGAGTTCCAGCCTACTTAACCTTTCCTCATATGTCAATCCCCTCATTGCAGGAATTAATCTTGTAAACCTTCGCTGCACTGCCTCCAGGGCTAGTACATCCTTTCTTTAAGTATGGACCCCAGAACTGTACACAGTATTCCAAATGTGGTCTCACTAATACTGTGTACAGCTGCAGCAAGACCTCCGTGTTTTTATACTCAATCCCCCTAGCAATAAAGGCCAAAACTCCATTGGCCTTCCTGATTGCTTGCTGCACCTGCATACTAACTTTTAGTGATTCATGTACTAATACCCCTAGATCCCTTTGCGTTGCATTACAACGCAGCTCCTCCTCATTTAGAAAATAACTTGCCCTATCATTTTTTTTCCCAAAGTGAATGACTTCACATTTATTAGTATTAAATTTCATCTGCCAAGTTGTTGCCCACTCACCTAGCTTATCTATATCCTTTTGCAGACTCTTCCTATCCTCCTCATCCCCTACTTTTCCTCCCATTTTTGTATCGTCCGCAAATTTTGATATATTACACTTGGTTCCCTCCTCCAAATCATTTATATAAATTGTGAACAACTGGGGTCCCAGCACCGACCCTTGCGGAACCCCGCTAGTTACCGGTTGCCATCCCGAATATGAACCATTTATCCCCACTCTCTGCTTCCTATTTGTTAGCCAATCCTCTACCCATGCTAATATATTACCACCAATCCCATAATTTTTTATTTTTAGCAATAGTCTCTTATGTGGCACCTTGTCAAAAGCCTTTTGGAAGTCCAAGTATACCACATCCACCGGTTCCCCTTTATCCACCCGGGTTGTTACTTCCTCAAAGAATTCGAGCAGATTCGTTAAACAGGACTTCCCCTTCACAAAACCATGCTGGTTCTGTCCGATGAAGTCATGTTTATCCAAGTGCCCCGTTAGTGTTTCTTTAATAATTGTCTCTAACATTTTACCCACCACCGATGTTAGACTAACCGGTCTATAGTTACCCGCCTTCTGTTTACTTCCTTTTTTAAATATAGGTGTTACATTGGCCATTTTCCAATCCACTGGGACCGTTCCTGCCTCCAGGGAGTTTTGGAAAATTATCATCAATGCATCCACAATCCCCACCGCTATCTCCCTCAAGACCCTTGGATGTAATCCATCAGGCCCAGGGGATTTATCCTCCTTCAGTCTCATTAATTTCCCTAATACCACCTCCTTGGTGATCTTAATAGTATTTAGCTCCTCCATTCCTACCGCCCCCTGTTTATCCAGCGTTGAAATATTTTTTGTGTCTTCTATGGTGAAGACTGATACAAAATACTCGTTTAATGCCTTTGCCATTTCCATGTTCCCCACCAACAACTCTCCAGTCTCACCCTCCAATGGACCAACGTTCACCTTAGCCACCCTTTTTCTTTTTATATAGCTATAAAAACTCTTACTATTAGTTTTTATGTTGTTCGCTAAATTCCTTTCATAGTCTATTTTCCCCGTCTTAATTAATCTCTTAGTTATTTTTTGCTGACCTTTAAATGCTTCCCAATCCTCTGCCCTCCCACTATCTCTGGCTACCTTATATGCCTTTGCCTTCAGCCGAATACTATCCTTTATAGTTTTACTGAGCCATGGCTGACTGTTCTTACCCTTACCCCTTTTTTTCTTCATAGGAATAAATTTTTCTTGAAGGTTATACAGTAGATCCTTAAACGTACACCACTGCTCATGTACCGTCTTATTCTTGAGTCTGCTATCCCAGTCAACTTTGATCAGCTCAGTCCTCATACCTTCATAATCCCCCTTATTTAGACTAAGCACCCTAGCCTGAGTTTCAACCTGCTCCCCTTCTATTTGAATATGGAATTCGACCATATTGTGGTCACTTGTTCCCAACGAGTCCCTAACTATGACATTTTTAATTAATCCTGCTTCATTACACAGGACCAGATCCAATATTGCCTCCCCCCTTGTCGGTTCTGCGACATACTGTTCTAGGAACCCGTCTCTAATACATTCTATAAACTCTTCCTCTAGTCTACCCTGCCCAGTTTGGTTTGCTCTCTGTTCGCGGAGACAAACCCAGAAAAGTATGTAATTTCCCGGTGTGAAGTTTCAAACGAAATTTCTATTAATTTTGATTCGTCCCTGAACATCTAGTTGTCGACCGGGTGTGTTACCTGCGGGCCAAACATAGTCATCAGATCAGAATGCCACTCACTAAGGTGTAGAACACCATCCGTTTTTAGATTGGATAGCTACTCCTCATTTAAATGTTAATATCAAAACATTCGTCTGGATGGCGTGCTACAAATTTGCTCTTTATTCCTCACTGGATGAATTCATGGAGTTACGATGGAGCGATTCAAGGATCCGCCCCCTCACAGCCTCCAGCCCCCTCCCCCTTTGAACCATGTTCTACGGTCATGTTATCCAATTAACGGCGAGGATGTTCCCATCTTCTCAGGTTTAGTTCCACATTTTGCAGAAATACGGTATTGAAACCGTTACCATATTTTAAATACGATTCGACGGGGGCATTGGTAGGAAAGGTGAAACTGCAAGTAGGAGAATCGCGGGCAAATGTGACTAGCGTTGACTGGGCATCTCGGTTAGCCGGGACGAGTTGAGCCATAGGGCCAGATTCACTGCTGCATGACTATGACTGGTACAGCGAAAAATCAGTTAGATGATCAGTGACCTGTACTAGTTGTGTAAGTGTGTGGTGAGAACAAATGGGCAGTTTAATTTGAGTATGCAGAGAACAAAGTGGGATGATTGAAAATGGTTGAATTGGCGGCGTGGGTGAGTGGCTCAAATACCCTGTTTGCGTGGTGTATAAAAATCAGATTGTAAATGTGCACGCATTGCTCTCAGTGGGAATTTAACCGCGTTTATCAGTTCACCTCTGAATTTACTCTGAGTCACCACGTAAATACACGTGTTAGTGCAGGTACTGAGCAGCTGTAAGAACCCCGACGTGACACTCGTGATATAGTAATAACCGTTAGGGGAGCTGTCATATCCGGTCTTCGCAATACTAGTAAAGATGTAAAAGACAGCTTGTGTTGCCCACAGGAGTATGAAAGTGCCCGTGATACTAAAGAGTAAAATAATTGATTTCCTGCGGTTCTCCATCTCCGGGTCCTTGTCATTCTCTCCGTTGCTGCGGCGCCGGAGACCCCTGCGGACTCTGCTGGCCGCTACAATCCGCCTGACCGTCAGCACATTGAGCAGAAGAATCAGAAAGAACGGGATACAAGGGGTTAGAACGCGGTGTGTGACATCATATGCGACCCATGCAGACGACGTATAGAAGGTGGGTTTGGCGTAGCAACCCCAGGGAAGATCATTAAACACGTAGACAGGTTCTATCCTAAAATACCTGGGGACGTTCTCGAAACAGCCCAGCACACTCACTGCCCCGATAACCACAGCCGCCGTTCTCTCAGTGCAATATCTTGTTTCCAGCTTCTCACAACAAATAGCCACAAACCGATCGAAGGTAAAGGCCACCGTCAGCCAGACAGAGACCGCGGTGGTTGTAAATACCAGGACTTCGGTCGTCGCGCACACGGGAGTAATGTTCAGCAATGAATATGGGAAGTGAATTTGAATAGTCAGACGGAGAAACGGATCGGTGATGCCGACCAGGAGATCAGACGCTGCCATGACCACCAGGTACAGAGTGATGCATTTGGAGAGACCGCATTTACCTCGACAGAGAATCACAATCGCCAACAAGTTCACTGTGAAGGAGAGGAGAGATATTACTGACACAACCATATAACCATATAACAATTACAGCACGGAAACAGGCCATCTCGACCCCTCTAGTCCGTGCCGAACACATAATCTCCCCTAGTCCCATATACCTGCGCTCAGACCATAACCCTCCATTCCTTTCCCATCCATATAACTATCCAATTTATTTTTAAATGATAAAAACGAACCTGCCTCCACCACCTTCACTGGAAGCTCATTCCACACAGCTACCACTCTCTGAGTAAAGAAGTTCCCCCTCATGTTACCCCTAAACTTCAGTCCCTTAATTCTCAAGTCATGTCCCCTTGTTTGAATCTTCCCTACTCTCAGTGGGAAAAGCTTTTCCACGTCAACTCTGTCTATCCCTCTCATCATTTTAAAAACCTCTATCAAGTCCCCCCTTAACCTTCTGCGCTCCAAAGAATAAAGCCCTAACTTGTTCAACCTTTCTCTGTAACTTAGTTGCTGAAACCCAGGCAACATTCTAGTAAATCTCCTCTGTACTCTCTCTATTTTGTTGACATCCTTCCTATAATTAGGCGACCAAAATTGTACACCATACTCCAGAATTGGCCTCACCAATGCCTTGTACAATTTTAACATTACATCCCAACTTCTATACTCACAGGACCCACATAAATTGTTCTGAGGAACATTATCTGATTGGAAGGTTTCAAATTTGGATGCGTTGATCAAATGAACTTTAGCCCCGACTGAGTTCAAAGACTACAGTCTTTGGACCACGGTGTCCACGCAACTGATCAAACACCAATGTATATTACGTTCACAGCTTTTAATTCTCCCCACATTCTTATCAACTGTTCCCCAGATTGTCGCATCCATCAACACAAAGTCCCATGTACAGTGGTTACAGAAACCATTAATAGGCAGCTCAATTGCTTGTGGGAGGAAACAAGAGCACAGCCAGTAGCGCGGCGTCGGAGCACGAACGATGAAACATTGCTCTTATAGCACGGGAGGTACAGATTGAACCTGTGTCTCCGGAAGTGTGTGACACGGGCAGTACTGACTGTGGCACGGTGGCGAAGATGTACAGATACATCAGCGGATAAAAATTCGGATTTACAGATCGTCCGAAGGAGAGGATATCAAGATACATAACATTAACTGACATAATATCACGTGACAGCAATTGTTTACATATGAATTAACGCATATTAAAGTCGTGACATTTTCATAGAATCAGAAACCAGCTCGTGACATTCACTTACTTTATCTCATGAGCTGTAGCATTACAGGTCCAAAGCGGGACTTTGATTCACGCAGCGACGAGTGCAGAAAATATATCGATTATATATTCAGTTAAGCAGGTTTGTCCGATTGGGAACACATGTAATTTCACTAACTCGTTTCAGACTATCCGCGGAAGGAGACCAAGGTACCATTCTCTCAGCTCCTGATCAACATATGTCCAATCTCAGGATGTGATTGCCTGGTGCCTGCTCTCTGGTCCGGGCTTTAGCCGACGCAATCAGTACAAAGAGTGATCCATGTGAGGGTTAAACAACGGGCATGACGTACACGTTGTGGGAGTAGCAGTAGGAACATGGATGTCTGACCAAATTAAACAAGTTAATTATTGAAACAGAAAAAACGTCGGCAGCGCCGGAGTACACGGAATGTCTCGCAGTTAATACACGTAAATGAAAATCAAAGAAAAACCAAATTACCGAAAACAGCGACAGTCGCTATTGCAGGGTAATATGTATTTTGAATTCGATAGATCAATGGATAACCCATAGCTGTAAGGCACAATTAACTCCTGCGGCTCCGTCAGTCCGTCATCGCTGTAGCTCTGTGGCGATGCCTTCTGGTGGGCACCGAGATATATAGAACGGTAGGTCTCCAGCGGCATGACCTCATACCTGCTGATTCTCATTAGTGACACTCATGGAACAAACGCCTTGCATCACAGCCGTTGAATCCACCATAGGAGATTACAAGCGAATACTTGAAGGATCGACTTAAAAAAAAACACAAAACGAGTCGCTGAAGAAGGACTCTGAATAACGGAACCGATCCGAAACGTCACCTGTACATGTTCACAAAAAACGTTGCACGATCCCTTGAGTTATTCCACCAATTTACTTCGATGAAAATAAGAATTAATGATTTCCAGTGAAAGAATGATCCATGGCGCAATGTTATTTCATTTAATGTTGGTGCGATTTCGATGAATTTCTCCAGGGCTCCAGTGTGAATTATAAATGTATCGAAACTACCAACACTAAATCTTCCGGTACATGCAAACCAATATCCCAGTGCAACTTTCCATATTTTATTGGGGAAAAAAAGCATTATTCATTTCTGGCGAAAGTACAATAGGGTCAATAGGCAATAGACAATAGGTGCAGGAGTAGGCCATTTGGCTCTTCGAACCAGCACCGCCATTCAATGTGATCATGGCTGATCATCCCCAATCATTCCCAATGTTCCTGCCTTCTCCACGTCCCTGACTCATCTTTCTTTAAGAGCCCTATCTAGCTCTCTCTTGAAAGTATCAAGAGAACCGGCAAATAATTCCACAGACTCTCAACTCTCAATGTGAAAAAGTGTTTCATCGTCTCCGTTCTAAATGGCTTATCCCTTATTCTTAAACTGTGCGCGGCCCCTGGTTCTGGATTCCCCGTTCACAGAAAGTATTAGTCTCAGTACTTTTAAAATGTGGTGACAGTCACGGCGACCACCGTCCTCTCAGGAATTGCTCTCAGAAGCATGCACATCGCGGGGCTGGAAACTGGAAGTATCCCGCGCTAATTCTGCTACCACCATCATCATTTGTTTTATGGGAACCATATAACAATAACCATATAACAATCACAGCACGGAAACAGGCCATCTCGGCCCTACAATTCCGTGCCGAACAACTTTTTTCCCTTAGTCCCACCTGCCTGCACTCATACCATAACCCTCCATTCCCTTCTCATCCATATGCCTATCCAATTTATTTTTAAACGATACCAACGAACCTGCCTCCACCACTTCCACTGGAAGCTTATTCCAATCCGCTACCACTCTCTGAGTAAAGAGGTTCCCTCTCATGTTACCCCTAAACTTCTGTCCCTTAATTCTGAAGTCATGCCCTCTTGTTTGATGGAAGGATGTAGAAGAGAAATGGAGGATATTTAAAGGGGACATTTTAAGAGTACAGAACCTTTGTGTTCCTGTTCGGTTGAAAGGAAACAGTAAAAATTGGAAGAGACCTGGTTTTCAAGGGAAATTTGACATCTTGTTCGGAAAAAGAGGGAGATCTACAATAATTATAGGCAGCATGAAGTAAATGAGGTGCTTGAGGAGTATAAGGAATGTAAAAAGAATCTTAAGAAAGAAATTAGAAAAGCTAAAAGAAGATATGAGGTTGCTTTGGCAAGTAAGGTGAAAGTAAATCCAAAGGGTTTCTACAGCTATATTAATAGCAAAATGATAACGAGGGATAAAATTGGTCCATTGGAGAGACAGAGTGGACAGCTATCTGCAGAGCCAAAAGAGATGGGGGAGATATCGAACAATTTCTTTTCTTCGGTATTCACCAAGGAGGAGGATATTGAATTATGTGATGTAAGGGAAAGTAGTAGAGTAGCTATGGATACTATGAGTTTCAAAGTAAAAGAAGTACTGACACTTTTGAAAAATATAAAAGTGGTTAAGTCTACAGGTCCTGACAGGATATTCCCTAGGACATTGAGGGAAGTTAGTGTAGAAATAGCCAGGGCTATGACAGAAATATTTCAAGTGTCATTAGAAACGGGAATAGTCCCCGAGGATTGGCGTACTGCGCATGTTGTTCCATTGTTTAAAAAGGGTTCTACGAGTAAACCTAGCAATTATAGACCTGTTAGTTTGACTTCAGTGGTGGGCAAATTAATGGAAAAGATACTTAGAGATAATATATATAAGCATCTGGATAAACAGGGACTGATTTGGAACAGTCAACATGGATTTGTGCCTGGAAGGTCATGTTTGACTAATCTTCTTGAATTTTTTGAAGAGGGTACTAGGAAAATTGACGATGGTAAAGCAGTGGATGTTGTCTATATGGACTTTAGTAAGGGCTTTGACAAGGTTCCTCGTGGAAGGTTGGTTAAGAAGGTTCAACTGTTTGGTATAAATGCAGGAGTAGCAAGATGGATTCAACAGTGGCTGAATGGGAGACGCCAGAGGGTAATGGTGGATGGCTGTTTGTCGGGTTGGAGGCAGGTGACTAGTGGGGTGACTCAGGGATCTGTGTTGGGTCCTTTGTTGTTTGTCGTGTACATCAATGATCTGGACGAAGGTGTGGTAAATTGAATTAGTAAGTATGCAGATGATACCAAGATAGGGGGTGTTGTGGATAATAAAGAGGATTTCCAAAGTCTACAGAGTGATTTAGGCCATTTGGAAGAATGGGCTGAAATATGGCAGATGGAGTTTAATGCTGATAAATGTGAGGTGCTACACCTTGGCAGGACAAATCAAAATAGGATGTACATGGTAAATGGTAGGGAATTGAAGAATACAGTTGAACAGAGGGATCTGGGAATAACTGTGCATCGTTCCTTGAAGGTGGTATCTCATATAGATAGAGTGGTAAAGAAAGCTTTTGGTATGCTAGCCTTTATAAATCAGAGCATTGAGTATAGAAGCTGGGATGTAATGTTAAAATTGTACAGGGCATTGGTGAGACGAAATCTGGAGTATGGTGTAAAATTTTGGTCGCCCGATTATAGGAAGGATGTCAACAAAATAGAGAGAGTACAGAGGAGATTTACTAGAATGTTGCCTGGGTTTCAACAACTAAGTTACAGAGAAAGGTTGAATACGTTAGGTCTTTATTCTCTGGAGCGCAGAAGGTTAAGGGGGGACTTGATAGAGGTCTTTAAAATGATGAGAGGGATAGACAGAGTTGATGTGTACAAACCTTTCCCTTTGAGAATAGGGAAGATTCAAACAAGAGGACGACTTCAGAATAATAATAATAATAATAATAATAATAATAATAATAATAATAATAATAATAATAATAATAATAATAATAATAATAATAATAATAATAATAATAATAATGATAATGATAATAATAATAATAATAATAATAATAATAATAATAATGATAATAATAATAATAATAATAATAATAATAATAATAATAATAATAACAACAATAATACTAAGCCTTTATTGTAATTGTACTTAGAAATACAACGGGTATTCGGAGAGCTACTCCTGATCAGTGGAACCAAAACAAGTTAAAACAAGATATAAACACATCCAATACATTCAATACGTTATTTAACTGCTTAAAATAATAGATACATTGTATTTGTCACACCTAGGTAGAACATCGCATGGGAGAATATTACACTTTAAAATTGACTAAATAGTTAAAGTATTTTTTTTTAAAGAATAAATATTAGCTCAGTGGTCTGTTTCCACTCCACATTTCATCACCATCAAAAGTTAGATGACTCCAATGAGGCCAGATGGCGAATAATGTGTTTTAGCGCTGGTCTAGCTGCCTCTTGAATGCACGATTGATAGAGGGATAGAGAATGTGCAGTGAATATGATAACCCGTTAAATGTTTTGGGAAGTGCAAACAGTCTGTGTGTACACACGCTCGATCCAGGACGTTTGTGTAGGCGGACGGTACATTGGTGAATAATAATAATAATAATAATAATAATAATAATAATAATAATAATAATAATAATAATAATAATAATAATAATAATAATAATACTAATAATAATAATAATAATACTAATAATAATAATAATAATAATAATAATAATAATAATAATAATAATAATAAAAATAATAATAATAATAATATATTTTAATGTAATTGCACATCAGTGCAACCAGATTTGGTATGCAACTTCCAACCGATGTCAAAAAATTATATAAATAAACTGTGCGACGTGACCATCTGAGGGAGACAGTCCAGGGGGGGTGGAGGACACTCAGCAGAGCCGGTTCAGAGCCGCTAAAGTTCTGTGAATGAAGCTGTTTCTGAGTCTGGAGGTTCGGGCGTAGAAGGCCTTGTAACGTCTTCCGTAGGGAAGAAGTCGGAACAGTCCATTACATGGGTGTGAGGAATCTTTATGGATGCTGACGGCCTTCCTGAGGCACCGTGTGTGGTAGATGCCCTCCAAGGCTGGTAGCTGTGTCCCAATAACCCTCTGGGCTCTGTGGACGACGCACTGAAGATCTCGCCTCTCCGCATCCGTGCAGCTGAGATACCACACAGAGATGCCATACATTAGTATGCTCTCTGTGGTGCAGCGGTAGAAGGTTGTCAGCAGCTGTTGTGGCAGACCAGTCTTTTTTAATGTTCTCAGGAAGAACAGTCGTTGCTGTGCCTTCTTGACCAGTCCTCTGAAATGTGAGTGCCCAGAAACTTAAAGCTGGAAATTCTCTCCACACTGTCCCCGTAGATGGAGATTGGGGCGTATTCTCCATTATGGGACCTCCTGAAGTCAATAATCAGCCCCTTAGTCTTGGAAGTGTTTAGTGACAAGTTGTTACGTGCGCACCAGTCCGCCAGGTCTGTATTTTGTTTCATCACCGTTGGTGATCAGCCCAATCACTGTTGTGTCGTCTGCAAACTTCACGATGGTGTTGGTGTCGAATGCATGAATACAGTCGTGTGTGAAGAGGGAGTAGAGCATGGGGCTTAGTATGCAGCCCTGTGGTGTGCCGGTGCTCAGGGTGATAGTGGAGGACAGGTGCGGGCCCAATCTCACTGCCTGCGGTCGCTCCGTCATAAATTTCAGATTGTGGCGCGGACATAGCGGGCAAACGCTAGAGACAGTGAGCTCTGTCGGTGCTCAACAGGCGCAGCCCATACAATAGACACAATTTTCACTGCATGTTATGTGTTTCCTTTGTCTATTATTCCACATGCGGCCTTACCAGCGACTTACAGAGCCTCAACATTACATTCCTGTGCTTGTATACAAGCCCTCTTGAAATAAAGGCAACAAGTAAGAAAGAATCCTACATGCTGAAATAATTTTACAGGTGCATAGTAGAGAGCACGCCGACCGATTGTATCGTGGCTTGGTTCGGCAACTTGCGCGCCCAGGAGCGGAAAAGACTGCAAAAAGTAGTAAACATTGCCCAGTCTATCATCGGCTCTGACCTCATGCCAATCGAGGGGATCTGTCGCAGTCGCTGCCGCAAAAGGGCTGACATCATCATGAAGGACCTACACCATCCTGACCACATACCCATCTCCTCGCTGCCTTCAGGGAGAAGGTACAAAGCCTGAAATCTGCAACATCCAGGTTCAGGAATAGCTCTTCCCCATAGCCATCGGGCTATTAAACTCAACTCAAACAAAACTATGAACATAAGAGTCCATTGCACTTTATCTGGTTATTTATATGTGTATATATATATGCAATGCTATATAGACACACTGATCTGTTCTGTATTTATTCATGCCCACTATATTTCATTGTCCTATCTGGGACTCATGACAATAAACTCTCTTGAATCTTGAATCTTGAATCATTGAGTTTGCTTTCCTTACTACCGATTCTACTTACAGATTATTTTGGGAATTCTGCACCATCACTCCCAAGTCCCTCTGTATCTTCGATGTCTGGATTCTCACCTCATTTAGAAAAATCTCTACGCCTTTATTCTTATTACCAGAATGCATGACTGCATACATTGCTACACATTATTCCATCTGCCAATTCTCTACCAACTCCCCCAACCTGTCCAGGTCCTGCAGAATCGGTGCTTTCTCTACACGACCGGCCCTATACCTATTTTAGTATCACCCGAAACCGTGCTACAAAGCTGCTTTCAATAGCCTCGTCCAAATCATTAATATACAACGTGAAGGTGGCATAGAGAGAGACGATGAGAGGGAGTGAGAAAGAGCGAGTGTGAGAGAACCACCAGGAGAGCGAGAAAGCGAGAGTGACAGAGAGAGGCAGACACTAGTGGAAAGAAATAGAATGAACTAGAGAGAATGGGGGAGATAGGTCGAAGGTTTTAGCAAACGGCAATGAAAGAGAAAGCGCCGATATTTGCAGAACGCTACTATTCGCTGGAAACCAGCCAGAAAAAATCCCACTTTATTGCCACTTCTTGCCTTCTGCCATTTAGCTAACCTGCAATTCATGGTTGTATCTGCCATCTGATACCGTGGGATCCCATCTTCCTAAGCAGCCTAACGTGTGGCACCTCATCAAAGGCTATCTGAAAATCTAAGAAAACAGCATCCTTTGACTGCCCTGCTATTTATTTCTTGAAAGAATTCCAGCAAACCTGTCAAGCAATACCTCCACTGAACAAGGCCATGCTGACCGGCCTATTAATGCATCGACTTCTCAGTTCTTCGTAACCTCATCCTTTATAAATGGCTCTAGTACCTTACCAACCACCGAAGTCAGACTAACCGGCCTGGGACCAATCCTGGCAATAGTGATTCCTGATGTGTCACTATCAATGCCTTCCTAATCTCCAAAGCCACCTTTTTCTGAAACCTAGTGTACAGTCCATCCGGCCCAGATCACCTATCCACCTTTGGCCCTTTCAGCCACTTCACAAACTTCCACCCTCTGTATCTCTTGAATTTCACGCACGTTGCTGGTGTCTTTGCTGTGAAGACTTTTGCAAATATCTCAAGGCGTATGAATGTGGATACATCTCCCGGGTCTGATCAGTTATATCTGCGATTAGTATGAGAATAGACAATAGATGCAGGAGTAGGCCATTCTGCCATTCGAGCGAGCACCGCCATGCAGTACCCCGTTCCTACCTTGTCCCCATATCCCCTGACTCCGCTATCTTCAAGAGCCCCATATTGCTCTCTCTGAACCAGGGGCCACGGTTTAAGAATATGCGGTAACCAATTTAGAACGGAGGTAAGGAAATTGTGAGTCTGTGGAATTCTCTGCCTCAGAGGGTGCTGGAGGCCGGTTCTCGGGTTACTTTCAAGAGGGAGTTAGAAGTACTCTTAAGGATAGCGGTGTTGGGGGATATGGTTAGAAGGCAGGAACGGGGTACTGATTTTGGTTGATCAGCCATGATCACATTGAATGCCGGTACTGCCACGAAGGGCCGAATGGCCTACTCCTTCACCTATTCTCTATTGTATATACTCCTTGCTTAATGCCAGCTTAATGATTCAGTTGCCAGGTTGTCGTTCTGTGCGCTGCAGCGCTCAGTATCTGCGTGCAAGTAGCTGACTGTCCACAGCGTAGATTTCAATGGCCACATCCCTCAGAACAGTGGACGGCCTGGCTTCTGAAACCAAGACCAATTGGTTTCACAACCACGATCGTTATACACCATGCACAAAGTTGGTTTCCTATTCTAGTTAACCAATTCTGCTACTGGAAATGCAGTAACTCGGATAGGATTTGAACATAACCTGTAGGAATTCTTTCTGCGGCATTTCGCAGTTGTCCTCCCGTCCGCTGTTACTCACTTTTGATTATTTATTATATAAAGACTGGTGACAAAACCAATTTCCGTAGGTTAGTTCTGATTTATCTACCCGAGCGAGGGAATATTTCAACATGGATACAAATCAAGCCAACCTGAAGTTTGCCTGCAGACAGGAAGTGACACACATGGCGTCCTGGTACCAACGCAACAACCTGAAGCTCAATGCTCTTAAGACAGTGGAATTGATTGTAGACTTTAGTAGAGCTCCCGCTCCCCTCACCTCACTCACCATCAACAACATCACCGTCACATCTGTGGAGTCTTTTAGATTATGTTAGAGAAGGAGTCCATATAACCATATAACAATTACAGCACGGAAACAGGCCATCTCGGCCCTACAAGTCCGTGCCGAACAACTTTTCCCCCCTAGTCCCACATGCCTGCACTCATACCATAACCCTCCATTCCCTTCTCATCCATATTCCTATCCAATTTATTTTTAAATGATACCAACATACCTGCCTCCACCACTTCCACTGGAAGCTCATTCCACACCGCTACCACTCTCTGAGTAAAGAAGTTCCCCCTCATGTTACCCCTAAACTTCTGTCCCTTAATTCTGAAGTCATGTCCTCTTGTTTGAATCTTCCCTTTTCTCAAAGGGAAAAGCTGATCCACATCAACTCTGTCTATCCCTCTCATCATTTTAAAGACCTCTATCATGTCCCCCCTTAACCTTCTGCGCTCCAGAGAATAAAGACCTAACTTATTCAACCTTTCTCTGTAACTTAGTTGTTGAAACCCAGGCAACATTCTAGTAAATCTCCTCTGTACTCTCTCTCTATTTTGTTGACATCCTTCCTATAATTGGGCGACCAAAATTGTACACCATACTCCAGATTTGGTCTCACCAATGCCTTGTACAATTTTAACATTACATCCCACCTCACACTTATCAGCATTAAACTCCATCTGCCATCTTTCAGCCCATTCTTCCAAATGGCCTAAATCACTCTGTAGACTTTGGAAATCCTCTTCATTATCCACAACACCCCCTATCTTGGTATCATCTGCATACTTACTAATCCAATATACCACACCTTCATCCAGATCATTGATGTACATGACAAACAACAAAGGACCCAACACCGATCCCTGAGGCACCCCACTAGTCACCTGCCTCCAACCCGACAAACAACCATCCACCATTACCCTCTGGCTTCTCCCATTCAGCCACTGTTGAATCCATCTTGCTACTCCTGCATTTATACCCAACAGTTAAACCTTCTTAACCAACCGTCCATGAGGAACCTTGTCAAAGGCCTTACTAAAGTCCATATAGACAACATCCACTGCTTTACCCTCGTCAATTTCCCTAGTAACCTCTTCAAAAAATTCAAGAAGATTAGTCAAACATGACATTCTAGGCACAAATCCATGCTGACTATTCCTAATCAGACCCTGTTTATCCAGATGCGTATATATATTATCTCTAAGTATCTTTTCCATTAATTTGCCCACCACTGAAGTCAAACTAACAGGCCTATAATAGTAAGATTAAACGAGAACTTACCAGTTTGAAGTTTGATCCTTATTTTATGAGGAGGACCTTTGAGGGACTACGTGAAGAACCCCGCTAGGACGCATGCGTGGCATTCTTCAAAGCAGCGGTGTGGAATCACAGATAACTATAATGACTAAACATAGTAAGATTAGACAACAGATACCAGTTCAGACTATGATCAAGGGTGGGAGCGGAGGGCACGTAGTCCCTCAACGTTTCTCCTCATAAAATAAGGATCAAACTTCAAACTGGTAAGTTCTCGTTTAATCTTACTATTTTACTTCGGAGTCACGTGAGTGACTACGTGAAGATTTTAAAGCTCTGTGATTTCATGCCGTGGAACGAGTCCATGCATCACATCTGCCTTGATATTTGGGGAGAATAGAGTTAACATCATTAGACATCAATACGATATTGAAATCCAACAGTAAAAAATATGAACACCAATTATTGCCCCTATGTATGGGTGTATTATATTACAGAACTTAAATTTGTTTCTGTAAATGTTTCAGGTTCAATGACTGGTTTGTTATAAAGTCGTTGGAAAGTTCCTCCGTTGGCCATCCTGCTGTCTTGAGGATTTGGTCCATTGGTACGTCCAACTTCATAGCTGCCAATGTAGCTGCAGCCCTGGTGGAGTGAGATTTGAAATGCTAGTTTCCACTCCAGCCTATTTAGGACTTGTTTTAGCCATCTAGAGATGGTCTGGACTGTCACTGTTTTAAATGGCTGTTAGTAGCTGATTAAAGTGACATTCCTTCCCTCTGATGATCTTAGTATACTTCATGTATGATAGGTGGTGTGTTATAATACAGAGACGACCATCTGTAGGGTAGGCTCTGAATTCTGTTTTTTAGGCGTGTTGACCCCTGTCTGTTCTGTATGACTATTACACTGATGTAAACGTTAAATTCCAGATGAATTAATCATGTTGTCCAACCTTATTTTCTGTGGTGACTGGACCCTTGTGGCGTGACCAGGACCATCAGCATGACTGTTTTCATAGTCAGGTTCCGTAGGAACAGAGCTGTAGCTGGAGACCAGTTTCTTAACATGGTCAGTACAATGCTCACATCCCATATTTGGGAGTACCTGGTTCTTGGGGACTAATTTTAAAAATGCCCCTCATGAGTTTGTTTACCAGGGTTTGTCCCAACAGAATGCCGCTCTGTACCTTCGACAGGTTTATTGACAGAGCACCTCTGGCGCAGTTGATGGCACTATGACTGAGCCTCTCATCGTAATGGAGGCTTTCCAGGAATTCCAGAACAGACGGGATGTTCATAGATCTGTGGGTGATGATTATTGTTGTGACAGTACTTCCCATTACTAGATGATACCAAGTACTGATGTTTAGGTGGACTGTCTGTGACCCGCTGAAATAATTCCGCATTCGGTCCGTCAGTCCCAGGTGAAGAAGAGGTGCTTTCAACTCTAAATACATAGGTTAATATATAATAGTGACATGGGTAACTCCCCTTGTCGCGGGAAGACCCAGTAAGTTAGGTCTATGATGGATGGTGATGTATGGTTCTGACCCATGTTGATATCACCAGTACCCCTGGTTGCGTAGGGCAATCAGATATATCAAGATTCAAGACGTGGAGTCTATAGTTTCTTCCTAAATACCCGACTGATGAGGCAAAGGGAGGGATGCATAAATGATCCCCCAATCAGCGAAGATACATCTGAACCACTGCCCAGGTTCTGGCTCCCAAGAACATAATTTGATAACTGGTAAGAGCATGGATGAGAATTGGTCGTTATCTGGTGTTCCATACCGGCTGTTCCAGCAATACATATTTTATCCAACATCCATACAGTGTGTTTAGACTTAGCGTGACCTGTTGTCTGCCACTAAATTCAGTTTCCTTGGTAGTTGGAAGCTGATATCCAATCTCTATCTGGATACGCTATTAATCCAGATTAATAGAGACAGTAACTCTAAGACTATTGCCTGCATCTCAGTGAGGAGGTGCCCGGTGAACTCACCGCGGCGGATGCCAGCCTGTGTCCATTGTGTGCTGCTATTATTACATGTATGGCTGCAGGCAACAACATCTCGTTCAGACCCAAAGGTCTGATTGACAAGAAGGATTCAATTCAATTCAAATCACAAATAGTGTTGGCCAGATAGTCACATGGTGTCGATATGTTTCAACCCATATGGTTGACATATGCTACCCCGGTGGTGTTGTCAATTTGTAGATTAACATACTGGTGATATAACCTAAAACAATTTGACTTAAAGCCATGACTAGCTCTCACTTCCCCAGGTATATATGCCCAACGTTAGTAGTGATGCCTCCTGAACATTCCCTCTCCCCCACAGCTGGATATGGAATTAGTAGCATCCCAATCCAAGGCCCATCAGTATGTGGTTTCATAGACGGGTAACTGTGTTTGGTTGTTTCATAAGTCTGTCAAAATGAACCCCACATAATTTCTTGAGTGACGCGTGTTGCGCTCTGTACTATGATTATGTAAAGGTCCGATATCATGTGGCTGTCACACAGCCCCTAATGCCAATTATTCTACTTCCAGTCTGATGGCTGGTTTAGTTCCCTGGAAGCCTCCATAAAGGCTGTACCCTTTCTTACGGCAAAGTTACTGCCATGTGAAGTGTGTTAACGGTGGACCGCAGACGATCTGTTGTGTTAAATACATATGTGGGCACCTTCAATGAGTCCTATATAGCAAGCGTATTTTAATACCATGCTTGCCATGTAGTACCCTAGGATCAATCCCTTAGTTGCACCAAAGGTTCCCATCTGCAATGAATATAAAGTACGAAGTATTCAAATTAGTAAATCTAAGATGAAGTGGCAACCACCTCTAAGTTATGATAAGCATATTTAGGACACGAATTCCTGTGATTCAGATTCAGATTCAGATTCAATTTTAATTGTCATTGTCAGTGTACAGTACAGAGACAACGAAATGCATTTAGCATCTCCCTGGAAGAGCGACATAGCAAATGATTTAAATAAATAATAATAAGTGATAATAAGTGTCCGGGGGGTGGGGGGGTGATTGGCAGTCACCGAGGTACGTTGTTGAGTAGAGTGACAGCCGCCGGGAAGAAGCTGTTCCTGGACCTGCTGGTTCGGCAACGGAGAGACCTGTAGCGCCTCCCGGATGGTAGGAGGGTAAACAGTCCATGGTTGGGGTGAGAGCAGTCCTTGGCGATGCTGAGCGCCCTCCGCAGATAACGCTTGCTTTGGACAGACTCAATGGAGGGGAGCGAGGAACCGGTGATGCGTTGGGCAATTTTCACCACCCTCTGCAATGCCTTCCGGTCGGAGACAGAGCAGTTGCCATACCATACTGTGATGCAGTTGGTAAGGATGCTCTCGATGGTGCAGCGGTAGAAGTTCACCAGGATCTGAGGAGACAGATGGACCTTCTTCAGTCTCCTCAGGAAGAAGAGACGCTGGTGAGCCTTCTTGATCAGAGTTGAGGTATTGTGGGTCCAAGAGAGGTCATCGGAGATGTTGACTCCCAGGAACCTGAAGCTAGAAACACGTTCCACCTCCGTCCCGTTAATGTGGATGGGGGTGTGCGTGCCGCCCCTGGACTTCCTGAAGTCTACAATGAGCTCCTTGGTCTTCTTGGAGTTAAGGGCCAGGTTGTTGTCAGCGCACCATGCTGCTACGTGCTGGACCTCCTCCCTGTAGGCCGACTCATCGTTGTTGCTGATGAGGCCAATCACCGTTGTATCATCTGCATACTTGATGATGGTGTTAGTACCATGTACAGGTGTGCAGTCATAGGTGAAGAGGGAGTAGAGGAGGGGGCTCAGCACACAGCCCTGTGGAACGCCGGTGTTCAGGGTGAGGGTTGAAGAGGTGTGCTTGTCTAACCTAACAGACTGGGGTCTGTTGGTTAGAAAGTCCAGTATCCAGTTGCAGAGGGAGGGGTCGATGCCCAGGTTACCGAGTTTGGTGATCAGTTTTGATGGTATAATGGTGTTGAATGCTGAGCTGTAATCGATGAACAGCATTCTTACGTAAGTGTCTCTGTTGTCGAGGTGGGAGAGGGCGGAGTGAAGTGCCGTTGAGATGGCATCCTCCGTACTCCTGTTCTTGCGGTAGGCAAACTGATAGGGATCCAGTGTGGGGGGTAGGCAGCTTTTGAGGTGTGCCAGGACCAGCCTCTCGAAGCACTTGGTGATGATGGGGGTAAGTGCAACTGGGCGGAAGTCGTTGAGGCTTGCCGCAGTGGAGTGTTTTGGCACTGGCACGATGGAGGTGGATTTAAGGCACGTGGGGACAACTGCTTGGGCAAGTGACAGGTTGAAGATGTCAGTCCAGACGTCTGTCAGCTGCGCAGCACAGGCCCTGAGCACGCGCCCGGGGATGCCGTCAGGGCCAGCAGCTTTACGTGCATTAGTCCTACTCAGTGCCACGAATACGTCGTAGGGGGTGAGTGTGAGGGGTTGGTGATCGGCAGGTAGCACAGCCTTGATGGCTGTCTCTAGATTGTCCCTGTCGAAGCGGCCATAGAAGTGGTTAAGCTCCTCAAGGAAGGAGGCGTCGCTGGATGTGGGGGTGGTGTTGGAGGGTCTGTAGTCCGTGATGGCCTGGATGCCTTGCCACATGCGTCGGGGGTCGGAGTTGTTGTTGAAGTGCTCCTCAATCCTGAGCTTATGGCAGTGCTTGGCCTTCTTGATGCCCCTCTTCAGGTTAGCCCTGGCTGAACTGTAGGCTCGAGCATCGCCTGACCTGAAAGCGGTGTCCCGTGCTTTCAGCAGTAGCCTGACCTCGCTGTTCATCCATGGCTTCTGATTCGGGAATATGGTCACCTGTTTGAGGGAGGTGACACTATTGATGGTGGAGTTTATAAAGTCCAGAACAGAGGATGTGTAGGAATCAATGTCCGTGTGGGAGTCAAGGGTGGCCTGGGCTGCAAACGCCTTCCAGTCAGTGTTTCCAAAACACTGCTGAAGTGTGAAGTCCGCTTCCTCTGACCAGACTTTAACTGTCCTCACAGTTGGTTTAACCCGTCTGATGAGTGGGGAGTACTTAGGGAGCAGGAACAATGAGACGTGATCAGACTGACCAAGGTGGGGGAGGGGGATGGCTTTGTAAGCTTCAGCCATGTTGGTGTAGACTTTGTCCAGTGTCTTGTCTACTCTAGTGGGGAAGGAGACATGTTGGTGGAATTTGGGGAGTACAGTCTTCAGGTTAGAGTGATTGAAGTCACCCGCAACAATGAAGGCTGCCTCGGGGTTGTGCGTCTGTTGATTGCTAATGGCAGTATGCAGCTCTTTCATTGCAAGCTTGGCATTAGCATCAGGAGGGATATAGGCTGCAGTCACAACAGTGGAGGTGAACTCTCTGGGCAGATAGAACGGTCTGCATCTAACCAAGAGGAACTCAAGGTTAGCTGAGCAGTGACTCTCGATGATGGTGGAGTCCGTGCACCATGCTTTATTTACATAAATGCACAGACCCCCACCTCTGGTCTTACCGGAGTCTGATGTCCTGTCCGCTCGGAGTAAATGACGCCCCGATAGCT
This sequence comes from Amblyraja radiata, assembly GCF_010909765.2. NCBI lineage: Eukaryota > Metazoa > Chordata > Chondrichthyes > Rajiformes > Rajidae > Amblyraja > Amblyraja radiata. Next base: position 115,646 of record NW_022630104.1, read on the forward strand.
GGATGGCGCTGTCAGGAACGTCAGTGTTGAGCCAAGTTTCCGTGAAGATCAGGATGTTGCAGTCCTTGATCCAGCTGTGGGAGGTGATCCTTAGCCGGAGTTCGTCCATTTTGTTTGCCAGTGAGCGCACGTTGGCGAGAAAAAGGCTAGGAATCGCTACCCTGTGTGGGGCTAGCTCTAACCTGGCCTTTAACCCACCTCTGCGTCCCCGGCGGTGTTTTCGTACGCGTCGCCGTCTGTTGGTGCTTCTGGTCGACATCGTGTGGATGTCCTCCATAACTCCTATAATATATGGGCACTGTAGTTCAGTATGCGCTTTAGTTGTTTCTTTCCCTGTAAGCATGAACATTCAGTTCGGTACATGCTGAACTGGAGGACAATGGACTGAAGAATTCTAAGGTATACCCCTGTACTTCTGAATTTGAAGTGTCGGTAGAATAATTCTATGCATACAGATAGATCTGTTATCCCCCACCAACCTCCCTGGTTCCTATTAGTAGGTTAGTTACTATTTCGGCATCCTCCGTGGTCGTTGAGGTGCCGGTGACTGATGAGGGTAGCACATTTCTCAGGAAGTAGTTTATAAGACGTTCCTTAATGTGTCCCAGAGTTCCCTCTATGTGAAGATCTTTCCCTGTTAAGATAAGATGCCTCCAAATTTTAATATTGGAGGTTGGGAGGTTCCAGGTTATCATCTGTTAGGACTTAGAACATTCTTTCGTTTCAATTCCCTGCCCTACCATGTTTTGGTTGATACTGGGAACATTCAGGTTTTGCAGTTCCCTGATGGTAAGCGTTTTCCCCATAGGTTTTCCGCACCCTAAGTGTACTAGGGGTATGTTCTGCTCCCCTGTTCAAGTGGAGCCCAAACTTGACCCCCTATACTCCCCTCTGATGAGGGAGAACACTGTGCAGCCCTACAAGACGTACTGCTGTAGGCCTTACTAGCTGCCCCTCTGTGACTAGTCTCCAGCTCATGGAGCTGCCACTTACCTGCTCCAACAGCCACTCCAGCTGGTCCCGATGCTGTCGGGCACCCAACCGGCTCCAATGCACATAATCACTGGCCATCGCGGCTGCTCCAGAAGCCGTTACTCCTGAGGCTGCTCCTGCTGCAGTTCCTGCAGCCACTCCATCCGGCTCCAATGCTCACGGGCAATGGCCGTCACGGCTGCTCCTGAAGCTGCTCCTGTTCCAGATCCTGCAGCCAGCCCAGGATTGAGTCTCGGTTTCCCCCTCTGATGAGTGAGAAACCCTGTGCCGCCCCACAAGGAGTACTGCTGTGGGGCTTATTAGTTGCCCACTGCGGCTTTGCCACTTTGGAGTATTTCCACTCTGCAGCCCCACAAGGGGTACTGCTCCTGCAGCCGGTCCAACCGGCTCCAATGCTCTCGGGCACTGGCCGCTCGCGGCTGCTCTTTATCCTGCATGCTGCAGCCGGTACAACCGACCTCGGTGCTCACGGGCACCGGCCGTCACGGCTGCTCGTCATGCTGCAGCCGCTCCAACCGACCCCGGTGCTCACGGGCACTGGTCGCTCGTGGCTGCTTAATTTCTCCTGCAGCCGGTCCAACCGGCTCCAATGCTCTCGGGCACTGGCCGCTCCCGGCTGCTCTTTATCCTGCATGCTGCAGCCGCTACAACCGACCTCGGTGCTCACGGGCACAGGCCGTCACGGCTGCTCGTCATGCTGCAGCCGCTCCAACCGACCCCGGTGCTCACGGGCACTGGTCGCTCGCGGCTGCTTGCCATCTCCTCCAGCCGCTCAAACCGACCCCCATGCACACGGGCACTGGTCGCTCGCAGCTGCTCCTCTCCCGACCGGCCGGGGCCGGCGCGGGAGCGAAGTCGGGAGCGAAATATGGCACAGCTGTTCCCATTACGGGAGATCAGCGTGCCGTTTGCTGCTGCTGCTGGCGGCTGCCCGCAATTTTGCGTTCTCCCCGCCAGCTTTCCAGCCCCTCGGACACATGTATAGGTCCGTGGGGCTGTAGTCCGAGTCGTCGGAAATGACTGCTCCAGAAATGCTCCACCGCTGTCGGCGTCCTCCTGGAGCTGAAGTCGGCTCCGGCTCCCGTTTAAGGGAGATAGCAGGGACCCGGCCGTTGCTGGCTGCCTGCAGTTCTGCAGACTCTCTCCAGCCAGTTTTCATCAGCCTTCTGTAGAGAAAAAGGTAAGTAAAAGAACGACGTTCCCCTACCTTACTGTTGCAGGTTCAACCCCTGCCGTTTGGGAGGAACGTCCTTCCTCCAGCAATGACGAGTTCAAATGCGTGTAGCGAAAACACGCATGCGTCCTAGCGGGGTTCTTCACGTAGTCACTCACGTGACTCCGAAGTAAAATTGCTAGGTTTACTCTTAGAACCCTTTTCAAACAATGGAACAACATGCGCAGTACGCCAATCCTCGGGGACTATTCCCGTTTCTAATGACATTTGAAATATTCTGTCATAGCCCCGGCTATTTCTACACTAACTTCCCTCAATGTCCTAGGGAATATCCTGTCAGGACCTGGAGACTTATCCACTTTTATATTTTTCAAAAGTGTCAGTACTTATTTTACTTTAAAACTCATAGTGTCCATAGCGACTCTACTAGTTTCCCTTACCTCACATAATTCAATATCGTTCTCCTTGGTGAATACCGAAGAAAAGAAATTGTTCAATATCTCCCCCATCTCTTTTGGCTCTGCAGACAGCTGTCCACTCTGTCTCTCCAATGGACCAATTTTATCCCTCGTTATCCTTTTGCTATTAATATAGCTGTAGAAACCCTTTGGATTTACTTTCACCTTACTTGCCAAAGCAACCGCATGTCTTCTTTTAGCTTTTCTAATTTCGTTCTTAAGATTCTTTTTACATTCCTTATACTCCTCAAGCACGTCATTTGCTTCACGCTGCCTATAATTATTGTAGTTCTCCCTCTTTTTCCGAACAAGATGTCCAATTTCCCTTGAAAACCAGGGTTCTTTCCACTTTTTACTGTTTCCTTTCAACCGAACAGGGACATAAAGATTCTGTACTCTTAACATGTCCCCTTTAAATGTGCTCCATTTCTCTTCTACATCCTTCCCATAAAACAAAATACCCCAGTTCACTCCTTTTAAATCATTTCGCATCTCATCAAAGTTAGCCTTTCTCCAATCAAAAATCTCAACCCTAGGTCCAGTTCTGACCCTCTCCATAATTATATTGAAACTAATGGTATTGTGATCACTGGACCCGAAGTGCTCCCCAACGCATTCCTCCGCCACCTGTCCCGCCTCATTTCCTAACAGGAGGTCCAACACTGCCCCTCCTCTAGTAGGTACCTCTATATATTGCTGCAAAAAACTATCCTGCACACATTTTACAAACTCCAAACCATCCAGCCCATTTACCGAATGTGTTTCCCAGTCTATGTGTGGAAAGTTGAAAACTCCCACAATCACTACTTTGTGCTTACTACTAATATCTGCTATCTCCTTACATATTTGCTCTTCCAATTCCCGGTCACCATTTGGCGGTCTATAATACACCCCTATAAGTGATACTACCCCTTTCCACTTCTCAGTTCCACCCAAATAGCCTCCCTAGATGAGCCCTCCAATCTATTCTGCCAAAGCACTGCTGTAATATCTTCCCTGACTAGTAATGCAACACCTCCACCACTTGCCCCTACAATTCTATCAGACCTGATGCAACGAAATCCTGGAATATTTAGTTTCCAATCACAGCCCTTCTGCAACCATGTTTCACTGATCGCCACAACATCATACTTCCAGGTGTCTATCCAGACTCTAAGCTCATCCACCTTTCTTACAATGTTCCTAGCATTAAAATATGCACATTTAAGAAAACCCCCGCCTCTAATTCTCTGTTTATTTCCTTTTTTTCTTTCTCCACTTGTGCCCGTGTGCTGCCCTTTTCTGATTCCTGCCTCCCATTCTGTCTACTAGCTTTCTCTATTTGAGTACCTCGCCCCAACCGTTCTAGTTTAAAGTCTCCCCAGTAGCCTTTGCGAATTTCCCCGCCAGGATATTGGTCCCCCTCGGGTTCAAGTGCAACCCATCCTTTCTGTACAGGTCCCACCTTCCCCAAAGGAAGTCCCAATGATCCAGAAACTTGAATACCTGCCCTCTGCACCAGTCTTTCAGCCACGCATTTATCCTCCACCTCTCTCCATTCCTACTCTCATTGTCGCGTGGCACAGGCAGTAATCCTGAGATTGTTACCTTTTTGGTCCTTTTCCTTAACTCTCCTCCCAACTCCCTAAATCCTCCCTTCAGGACCTCTTCCCTTTTTTTACCTATGGCATTGGTACCTATATGTACCACGACCTCAGGCTCCTCTCCCTCTGATTTCAGGATATCCTGGACGCGTTGAGACACATCCGAGACCCTGGCACCAGAGAGGCAGACCACCATCCTGGTCTCCCGACTGCGTCCACAGAATCGCCTATCCGACCCCCTAACAATAGAGTCCCCAATTACTATTGCCCTCTTCTTTTTGTCCCTACCTTCAGGAGTAACAGGGCCGGTCTCTGTGCTGGAGGCCCGTCCGCTCTCGCTACCCCCGGGCAGGCTGTCACCCCCATCCGTACTCAAACAGGAGTACTTATTTGCAAGGTGTACCGACATTGGAGTACTCACTCGTCCCTGCCTCTGCCCATTGCCCTTCCTAACTGTGACCCAGTTTTCTGACTCCCGTAGTCTTGGAGTGACCACCTCCCTGTAACTCCTTTCTATGACCCCCTCGCTCTCCCTGAGCAGACAGAGGTCATCGAGTTGCTGCTCCAGGTTCCTAACACGGTCCCTTAGGAGCCCCATCTCGACGCAACTGGCGCAGATGTGGACGTCTGGAGGTCACTCAGACTCCATGACCTCCCACATCTGACATCCAGAACAGTAAACTGCCCTGGCCCTCATTCTCCCCCTTATCCGAATACAATAAAGCCTTACCCGGGATACAAGCCAATCAGCTGCTTCCTCTAGTCCGTTCGACCAATCAGAGGCTTCCACCAGACTCCTTCTCTGGAAGTGAGATGGAACGTTGCAGATTTGGGTAACTCACAGCTCCAGGTAACTCCTCCTCGCATCAATGGCTCCCCGGACCTCTGTAGAAGCAAGCCCCGCGCTGTTTGTATACTCACAGCTCCAGGTAACTCCTCCTCGCACCAGCGGCTCCCCGGGCCTCTGTAGAAGCAAGCCACGCGCTGTTTGTATACTCACAGCTCCAGGTAACTCCTCCTCGCACCAACGGCTCCTCGGGCCTCTGTAGAATCAAGCCCCGCGCTGTTTTTATACTCACAGCTCCAGGTAACTCCTCGCACCAACGGCTTCCCGGCCTCTGTAGAATCAAGCCCCGCGCTGTTTTTATACTCACAGCTCCAGGTAACTCCTCCTCGCTCCAACGGCTCCCCGGGCCTCTGTAGTAGCAATCCCCGCGCTGTTTTTATACTCACAGCTCCAGGTAACTCCTCTTCGCTCCAACGGCTCCCCGGGCCTCTGTAGAAGTAAGCCCCGCGCTGTTTTTATACTCACAGTTCCAGGTAACCCCTCCTCGCTCCAACGGCTCCCCGGGCCTCTGTAGAATCAAGCCCCGCGCTGTTTTTATACTAACAGCTCCACGTAACCCCTCCTCGCTCCAACGGCTCCCCGGGCCTCTGTAGAGTCGGCTGACCTACTGAGAGAATCACATCTGTGGAGTTCCTGGGATCCATCATCTCCAAGGCCCTTAAGTGGGGGGCTACCATCGACTCCACAGTCAAAAAGGCACAACAGTGGATGTACTTCCTGCGGCAGCTGAGGAAGCACAATCTGCTAAAGGCAATGATCGTCCAATTCTATACGGCCATCGTAGAGTCTGTCCTCGCCGTCTCCATCATGGTCTGGTTTGGCTCACTCACCAAGCACGACATCCGGAGGCTGCAGCGAATCGGCCGATCAGCTGAGAAAGCTATTGGCTGCAACCTTCCCCCCATTGATGAATTGCACACTGCAAGTGCCAGGAAGCGAGCGGGTATGAGAATCTCTGACCACTCTCACCCTGGCCACAAACTCTTTGAATCACTTCCCTCTGGAAGGCGACCACGGACTGTCAAATCTGCCACAGGCAGACATAAAATCAACATTTTCCCACCAGACTCCTTCTACTCAAAAAACAAAATCTGACGCATCCTTTTCCAATGGTAGTGGCCCGGAGAGGGCGTCCACCGTCTCGACCGCACCCGCCCTCAACGCTGCCAACAGCGACCCTGAACAAAAGAGACGCGTAGACGAGATCTGGCAACCTCACTCGTGAGCCTAACCACCTCCATTACTCCGGTTCTGGAGGTGGGGAGGGCGTCATGTGTTGGGCTGAGACATTTTGCTATCCAACCGTCGTGGTTCGGGCTCGAGCTCTTGCGTGGACTGGGCGTGATCTTGGCCAACTAATTACTGGGCCATCGCGGGGTTGGTGTACAAAGGATTTGATGGTTGAAGTTCGCGAGCGACGCGGCTGCATCGTATAATTATTAAACGGGGTGTTTACATAAGCGTGGACCTCCGCAACACACTCTATAGAAGAAGAAAGCGATAGTACTTAAAACTCAACTGTAATTCCAAACTCACTTTCCACTTTCACCACTTACGATTCATAACATATCTTCATAACAAGAGGAGTCGAGTTTAGGAGCAAAGAGGTCTTTCTGCGCATGTATAGGCCCCAAGTGAGCCCACACCTGGAGTATTGCGTGCAGTTTTCGTCCCCTAATTTGAGGAAGTATATTCTTGCTATTGAGGGAGTGCATTGTATGTTCACGAGGTTAATTCCCGCGATGGCATGTGCTGAGAGAATGGAGCGGCTGGGCTTTTGTACTCTGGAATTTAGAAGGATGAGAGGGCATCTCACTGAAACATATAAGACTATTTAGGGTTTAGACACGGTGGAGGCAGTAAACAAGTTCCCGATGTTGGGGGAGTCCAGCACCAGGGGCCGCAGTTTAAGAATAAGGGATAAGGCATTTAGAACGAAGATGATGAAACACGTTTTCACCCACAGAGAACGGTGGAGGCCGGTTCTCTGGATACTTCCAAGAGAGAGCTTGATAGGGCTCTTAAAACTAGCGGAATCAGGTGCTAAGGGGAGAAGGCCAATTCTGGGGTATGGTGCACAATTTTGGTCGCCAGATTATAGGAAATATGTCAATAAAATAGAGAGAGTACAGAGGATATTTACTAGAATGTTGCCTGGGTTTCAGCAACTAGGTTACAGAGAAAGGTTGAACAAGTTAGGTCTTTATTCTTTGGAGCGCAGAAGGTTAAGGGGGACTTGATAAGGGTATTTTAAATGATGAGAGGGGTAGACAGAGTTGACGTGGTCAAGCTTTTTCCATTGAGAAGGGAAGATTCAAGCAAGAGAACATGATTTGAGAATTAAGGGACGGAAGTTTACGGGTAACATGAAGGGGAACGTCTTTACTCAGAAAGTGGTAGCTGTGTGGAATGAGCTTCCAGTGGAAGTGGTGGAGTCAGGTTCGATTTTTATCATTTAAAAATAAATTGGATTGGTATACGGACGGGAAAGGAATGGAAGGTTATGGTCTAAGTGCAGGTAGATGGGACTAGGTGAGAATAGGTGTTCGACACGGACTAGAAGGGCCGAGATGGCCTGTTTCCGTGCTGTAATTGTTATATGGTTTATATGGTTATAAAGCTGGCGGAGTCAGGAGATATGGGGAGAAGGCAAGAACTGGGGCGGGGGAACTGATTGTGGATAATCAGCCATGATCACATTGAATGGCGGTGCTGGCTCGAAGGGCCGAGTACTCTACTCTTGTATCTATTGTCTATTGCCTATTGAATTGTGGTTTGGAATTTCGCTTCAAGTCCCGAGTTCCAACATACGCACGGCGTCAGGAAGTGGAAGCACGGCCCTTCATGGCACCTGTTGGAAAACAAGAATCCAAGTTGTTGAGGAACAGGCTGGGTTGAATGGTTTTGTTATTCCAATTATGTCCACTGGAGGGCTCCCTGTCCCACATCCGTCCATTGAATCTGGTTAATGTGAGACATGATCAGCTCACCGTGTGATTGGCCGATGTTTAGGATCCATCAACTCAAGACGAATGTCCGTATGAATGATACAAACTGACAGACGTGTGAGTGGAAGAATCTCAAAATTTACCACCTCACCGAAAGTAGGATGGCGACATCACTGGACGGAACAGCAGTTGCATCAGACCAAGAAATGGTCTGGAGAAATAAGTTCAGGCCTTGAGCTTTATTCACAATAAATCACACCCCAATTTATCTATCTATCTATCTATCTATCTATCTATCTATCTATCTATCTATCTATCTATCTATCTATCTATCTATCTATCTATCTATCTATCTATCTATCTATCTATCTATCTATCTATCTATCTATCTATCTATCTATCTATCTATCTATCTATCTATCTAATCTATCTAATCTATCTAATCTATCTAATCTATCTATCTCTAAAATTCTCATCTTGGCCTCTTCCGGTTTAACTTTCTTTTACATTTCCATTTTCGCCAACTTATTCGCCATTCAGCTGTGCTGCAAGCGCACCAGGTTTTGTTCCGATCGGTGAAATATAACAAAAGTCATGAAGGTTTATGTTCTTCTCTGCTGTCATTCTCTCCTGACGCCCTTTCTGTCTCCCGCTGTCATTTACCGGCGGCGAGGTGAAGAAAGCCGAAGGATCGGAATGAGCAGAGTGTGGAGAGTGGGTGGGGCGATTACCACCACGTCGAGCCGCTGAGCCCGAACCTCTGATCCCGAGAACCGCTGAGCCCGAGAGGTGGATAAAATCATGAGAGGAATAGATCGTATAGGTGCGCAGAGTCTCTTGCGCAGAGTAAGTGAATCGTGGACCAGAGACATAGAAACATAGAAACATATACATTAGGTGCAGGAGTAGGCCATTCGGCCCTTCGAGCCTGCACCGCCATTCAATATGATCATGGCTGATCATCCAACTCAGTATCCCGTACCTGCCTTCTCTCCATACCCTCTGATCCCCTTAGCCACAAGGGCCACATCTAACTCCCTCTTAAATATACCCAATGAACTGGCCTCGACTACCCTCTGTGGCAGGGAGTTCCAGAGATTCACCACTCTCTGTGTGAAAAAAGTTCTTCTCATCTCGGTTTTAAAGGATTCCCCCCTTATCCTTAAGCTGTGACCCCTTGTCCTGGACTTCCCCAACATCGGGAGCAATCTTCCTACATCTAGCCTGTCCAACCCCTTAAGAATTTTGTAAGTTTCTATAAGATCCCCTCTCAATCTCCTAAATTCTAGACAGTATAAACCAAGTCTATCCAGTCTTTCTTCATAAGACAGTCCTGACATCCCAGGAATCAGTCTGGTGAACCTTCTCTGCACTCCCTCTATGGCAATAATGTCCTTCCTCAGATTTGGAGACCAAAACTGTACGCAATACTCCAGGTGTGGTCTTACCAAGACCCTGTACAACTGCAGTAGAACCTCCCTGCTCCTATACTCACATCCTTTTGCTATGAAAGCTAACATACCATTCGCTTTCTTCACTGCCTGCTGCACCTGCATGCCCACTTTCAATGACTGGTGCACCATGACACCCAGGTCTCGCTGCATCTCCCCTTTTCCTAGTCGGCCACCATTTAGATAATAGTCTGCTTTCCTGTTTTTGCCACCAAAATGGATAACCTCACATTTATCCACATTATACTGCATCTGCCAAACATTTGCCCACTCACCCAGCCTATCCAAGTCACCTTGCAGTCTCCTAGCATCCTCCTCACAGCTAACACTGCCCCCCAGCTTAGTGTCATCCGCAAACTTGGAGATATTGCCTTCAATTCCCTCATCCAGATAATTAATATATGGGTTTGAGACATGGATTTGAGATGAATAGAAAATATTTAATAGTAATCTGAGGGGTAACGTTTGCCAGAGGAGGTAGTTGAGGCTGGGACAATACCACCGTTTAAGAAACAGTTGGAGAGGTACATGGTACGGACAGGTTTGGAGGAATATGGTCTAACCGCGGGCAGATGGAACTAGTGCAACCGAAACATGGGCCGGTGTGGGAAATTTGCGCCGAAGGGCCTGTATCCAGTCTCTGACTATGACTTTCGGTCCCACTCGCCTAAGCCGGTAAAATAGCCCCTACAATGCTTGTCCCATTTGCCAGTTTTGCAAGTACATTCGTCGCAACCTTTCTTCGCCAGTTGCCTTACTGAAATAATTTGTTTTCGGAGTGCTGCGGTAGCGGCCTCTACAATGGCCTCTGACCAGGAATCGTGTCCGCTTGGTGGGGCTGCGGTGTCTAGTGGAGTGGCACGTGTGTGTGGCGGAGGACCGGACGGCATCTGTGTAGAGCAGCAGGCATGAGAGGCAGATGGAAGAGAGCCAACCGTGTCTGGCCGAGCGACAGGCGTGTTTGGCGGAAGGCTAGGGGTGTGTGGACGAGAGGCTGACGTGTCTGGCGAAAGTCTGACGTGTCTGACGGAGAGGGACACTGACGGAGAGGGAGACTGGATGACAGGCGAGGCCATGTCTGCCGGAGGGGAACAATGCGGAGGGGTCGTGTCTGGCGGTGGGTATTGGGGAAAAAAACCTGTACGGCATGAACAGCGTAGCTCCTGCCCCCAACAATATCCCAGCCTGAATGTTCCCCTGCGATCCGCCAATACATTCGTGGACACCACTCCCCCTCCCCCCACCCCCCGTTTCCGGTTCCGTTGGAGTTGGGGATGCAGATTTGTGTTTATTATTATTGCGTGCACCGCGCGAATCGAAAAGGTTAGTTTCTTCATGTTTTGAAATACAACAGATACACAATACGTAAATACAACCGTATCAATAGACAATACACAATACGTGCAGGAGTAGACCATTCGGCCCTTCGAGCCAGCCCCGCAAATTAATGTGATCATGGCTGATCATCCACAATCCACATCCCCGTTCCATATAACCATATAACCATATAACAATTACAGCACGGAAACAGGCCATCTCGGCCCTACAAGTCCGTGCCGAACAACTTTTTTCCCTTAGTCCCACCTGCCTGCACTCATACCATAACCCTCCATTCCCTTCTCATCCATATGCCTATCCAATTTATTTTTAAATGATACCAACGAACCTGCCGCCACCACTTCCACTGGAAGCTCATTCCACACCGCTACCACTCTCTGAGTAAAGAAGTTCCCCCTCATGTTACCCCTAAACTTCTGTCCCTTAATTCTGAAGTCATGTCCTCTTCTTTGAATCTTCCCTATTCTCAAAGGGAAAAGCTTGATCACATCATCTCTGTCTATCCCTCTCATCATTTTAAAGACCTCTATCAAGTTCCCCCTTAACCTTCTGCGCTCCAGAGAATAAAGACCTAACTTATTCAACCTATCTCTGTAACTTAGTTGTTGAAACCCAGGCAACATTCTAGTAAATCTCCTCTGTACTCTCTCTATTTTGCTGACATCCTTCCTATAATTGGGCGACCAAAATTGTACACCAGACTCCAGATTTGGTCTCACCAATGCCTTGTACAATTTTAACATTACATCCCAGCCTGCCTTCTCCCCATATCCCCTGACTCCGCTATCTTTGAGAACCCTATCCAGCTCTCTCTTGAAAGCATCCAGCGAACCTGCCTCCAATGAGGCAGATAATTCAACAGACTCACCACTCACTGTGAGAAAAAGTGTCACCTCGTCTCATTTCTAAATGGCTTACTCTTTATTTTTAAACTGTGGACCTGGTTCTGGACTCCCCCAAGATCGGGTACATGTTTCCTGCCTCTACCGTGTCCAAGCCCTTAACAATCTTATATCTTTCAATGAGATCCCCTCTCACCCTTCTAAACTCCCAAGTGTACAAGCCCAGCTATTCCATTCTCTCAGCATATGACAGTCCCGCCATCCCGGGAATTAGATTAGATTAAACTTTATTAATCCCCTTATTCAGGGGAAATTCTGATGTCCTTGCAGCACACCAATAAAAATACAACATAGATTCAAAAAGAAGTTCAACACAAAAACATCCCCCCACAGTGATTCCCACTGTGGGGGAAGGGACAAAGTCCAGTCCCCATCCTCTTGTCCACCCAAAGTCGGGCCTATTGAGGCCTCCACAGTCGCCGCCACGGCGCCCGATCTACTCGCCGGGTGATGGTGCTTCGGCGTCGGGAGAACCCCCAGCGGCTTGGGGTGCCAGGACGGCCGCCTTCCCACCGGAGACCGCGGCTTCCAAGTCAACAGACCGCGCCGGACGGAGCTCCACACACTGGCGATCTCAGCAAGAGATGCCAGGCTCCGGGATGTAACGTTCAGCGCCGCAGCTGGCCGCTCCACAGAACCGCGGCTCCACAATGTTCTTATCGGCGGTCCCAGCATACTGGAGTTCCAGCGCGGTGACCCAGGAAAGGCATCGCCCGCTCCACGACAGCGCTCCAGCGCTGCGCCGCCGCCAAAGCCGATGTTCTGCGCCGCCGCCAAAGCCGATGTTCTGGCCAGGTCCCCTCAGGGAAACGTCGCTCCAGGACCCGCTGGTAGGCCGCAAGGACAGGTCGAAGTCGCTGCTCGGAGGAAAGCAACCCCTCCGACCAGGTAGGGTCTCGAAAAGCAGTTTCCCCCTTCCCCCCCACCACCCCCCACACATAAAAAGATTAGGCCCCCTGACTGCACACTCAACATACTAAAAATAATAAAAAAGAAGGGGAAAAAAACGGACAGCTGCAGGACAGGCAGCCGTTCAGGACAGCGCCTCCTCCGGAATTAACCTTGTAAACCTATGCTGCACCCCCTCAATAGCAGGTATGTCCGTCCGCAAATTAGGGGACCAAAACTGCACAAAATACTCCTGGTGTGGTCTCACTAGGACTCTATATAACTGCAGAAATACCTATTTACTCCTATATTCGATTCCTCTTGTTATAAAGGCCAACATTCCATTCGCTTTCTTCACTGACTGAATGTACCTACATGCTTACGTTCGTAGACTGATGTACAAAGAACCCCCCCCCCCCCAGATCCTCTTGTACTTCCCCTTTTTCCCAACTTGACGGCATTTAGATAGTAATCTGCCTTCCTGTTTTTGCTACCAAAGTGGATAGCCTGCCATTTATCCATATAACTATGTAACAATTACAGCACGGAAACAGGCCATCTCGGCACTTCTAGTCCGTGCAGAACACTTACTCTCACCTAGTCCCATCTACCTATTCTCAAACCATAACCCTCCATTCCTTTCCCGTCCATATACGTATCAAATTTATTTTTAAATGATAAAATCGAACCTGCCTCCACCACTTCCACTGGCAGCTCATTCCACACAGCCACCACTCTCTGAGCAAAGAAGTTCCCCCTCATTTTACCTCTAAACTTCTGTCCCTTAATTGTCAAATCATGTCCTCTTTTTTTAATCTTCCCTTCTCTCAATGGAAAAAAACTTATCCACGTCAACTCTGTCTACCCCTCTTATAATTTTAAAGACCTCTGCCAAGTCCCCCCTTAATCTTCTGCGCTCCAAAGAATAAAGACCTATCTTGTTTATCCTTTCGCTGTAACTTAGGTTCTGAAACCCAGGAAGCATTCTAATAAATCTCCTCTGTACTCTCTCTATTTTGTTGACATCTATATTACTAAATCTAGACCGCTTTTGGCTGCAATTTCCGAGAGAACGCCGCCACCTACGGCCGTCATTTTTGGCCACCTCACTCAGAGCCCCCTCCGCCGCAAGTGTGCCGAGGATTTTTCCCGTCGATGAAAAATGACAGATATATTAATGTTTTTACGAAATTTCCCATTCTCTCTGCTGCCCCCGCTGGCGGCAGGGGGAGGGAGGGACTATAAAACCAGGAAGTGTCGTGCCTCAGTCACTGTCTGCGACCCACGAAGCAGAAGGGTCGCGGCTCTCTGAGCTGCGGCTCTACTCCACGGTGAGTCCCCTCCATGTGCTTTTTCAGCCAATTGATATTTATTTTGTTTACCGTGGTCTGGTTACTTGGCATTTCAGTATTTGTTTTAAAGAGTTTGCAAATTTGTCTCTATTGCCTTTAACATGAATGTTTATAGAAAATGAAATGCATTTGTTGTAAAGAGTTTGTAAATGTGTCTATATTGTCTTTGAAACGAATGTTTATAGAAAATACATTTGTTGTAAAGAGTTTGTAAATGTGTATATATTGTCTTTGAAATGAATGTTTATAGAAAATGAAATGCATTTGTTGTAAAGAGTTTGTAAATTTTTCTAAATTGTCTTTGAAATGAATGTTTATAGAAAATGAAATGCATTTGTTGTAAAGCGTTTGCAAATTTGTTTCTATTGTGTTTAAAATGGTTGCAACCGTTTTCAGATGGATAAAGCATGAATAAACGTTTTTATTTGATCAGAACTGTGTTTAAGTTTAAAATTGAATCTCATTTTGTGATTTTGGCTGGATTGCAAGATGGCGTCGATGACGTCATTGCCGGTTATCGGCAAGCCGGCGCCAATTACATAATTTCCGGTTCGCGGTAAGATGGCGTCGGTGCCGTCATTTCCGGTTATCGGTGAGATGGCGCCGATGCCGTCATTTCCGGTCGGAGGCAAGATAGCGCAGACTGCAGAAGACACACAGAGTGTAGGCGCTGCTGAATAATTCCACAGAGCTGGCTGCTTTCTCTATGGTAAGTGTGTGTTTGTTAGACGTCATTTAAAAGCAGCATTGTGTTTGAGCCACACTCTGCAGCAGGCTTTGAATATTCGTTTAACACACTGTATATTCAACATGTTCTGAAGTTACTTGGCATTTTAGTATTGTGTGTGTGTGTGTGTGTAGGTATCAGTGTGTGTGTGTGTGTGAACGTGTGTGTGTGTGTGTGTGTGTGTGTGTGTGTGTGTGTGTGTGTGTGTGTGTGTGTGTGTGTGTGTGTGTGTGTGTGTGTGTGTGTTTGTTTGTTAGACGTTATTTAAAAGCAGCATTGTGATTCAGCCACAGACTCTGCAGCAGGCTTTGACGGTTCGTTTTACACACTGTATTTAGTATTGTGTGTGTGTGTGAATATATATATGTGTGTGTGTGTGTGTGTGTGTGTGTGTGTGTGTGTGTGTGTGTGTGTGTGTGTGTGTGTGTGTGTGTGTGTGCGTGCCTGCGTGCGTGCGTGCGTGCGCGTGTGTGTGTGTGTGTGTGTGTGTGTGTGTGTGTGTGTGTGTGTGTGTGTGTGTGTGAATATATGTCTGTGTGAATATATGTGTGTGTTTGTGTGTGTGTGAATATGTGTGTGTGTGAATATATGTGTGTGTGTGTGTGTGTGTGTGTGTGTGTGTGTGTGAATATATATGTGTGTGTGTATATATATATATATGTGTGTGTGTGTGTGTGAGTGTGAATGTGTGTGTGTGAGTGTGAATGTGTGTGTGTATGTGTGAATAGGGGGTTGCGCGTAAGGTTACTGGGTCATAGGGCTTGACGCACAGAGCCGCTCAATCCATCTGGAAGACATCCGTCACTTCCGGTATATGTTATTAATGCAAGACATTTTGCGCTGAAAATAATTGTGGAAGTCGGGGTAAGTGTGAAAGACATGTACCACTTTAGAATACCAAACGTGATTTCCGGTGGCGACATGCTTTGTTAGCAGTCGCAAACGTTCTAGCTCCGCTGAAAAAATCGCGATTTTTCGCGTTAAAATCTGGTCTGGAGGTCGGGACCGTTTTTAAAAACTTACCGGAGTCTCATGTCGCGGTGCTGATGACGTCATCAGTAAGCGCCGTGAATTTAACGGAGGGAAAGGCATTTTAAATGAAAAACACGTCTCCAGGTCAGAGCCCACAGAGGAAAGCTACAAAACACCTGCTGAAGACTCAGGAACATCAAGAAACTGCAAAACTGACCTCTGGAGTGGACTCTGGAATGGCTACACGATCTAAGACTGAGATGACCACAAAAGAGAAAACCGAAATGGAGGAGTTAAAGAACTCGGTAAGAGATTTGAAAAATGATTTGAAAGCTGGAAACTTAAATTTGATGGAAAACATACAATCCATTAATGCTGGTAATGAAAAAATACTTGAGGGCATTGGTGCTCTGCAAAAAAAAGTTGATGATGTGCAAGAAGAATTAACGGAGAAAATTAAGACGGTGGCAGAAGAGTCCACAAAGATGTTTGAGGCTGTGCATGAAACTGTTTCTGCAAATGTAACTGCAGTGAAAGATATGAAACCTGTTGTGGAAGAGATGGCTGGAGAGATGCAGACGATGAAGTCAGAAATAGACAGCCTCAAGAGCCAACTTACAAAGGTTGCTGATAAATATGTTGACCTAGAAGCTCGCTCAAGACGTCAAAATATACGAATACGTGGAGTAAAAGAGGGAGCTGAGGGGGACAATGCTCGTGGGTACACTGCCAACCTAATTAAACACGTGCTCAATCTATCTGAGGCACCTGTAATTGAAGAAGCACATCGACTACCCAGAGCTAAACCAAGATCTCAAGGAGAACATGCCTACCCAAGACAGATCATAATCAAACTTCGGGATATCCCAACAATGGAAGCGCTGATGAAAAAGATCAAATACGGAGAGAACATGATGTACAGAAATGATTCTATTAAACTCCTACGGGACTACCCTCACGAGATTGTGCTAAAGAGAAGAAAGTTCTCACAGACCAGAGAAGCTCTTTACGAGGTCAAGGGTGTCAGATGTGGAGTGTATTATCCGGCCAGAATGCGTATTGCTTTCATGGGAATCTCAAAAACATTTATTAACTCGGTAGAATCTCTCAAATACGCTCAAGAAATCGTGGCCAAGGCAGCAACAACTGAAGATTGATCACCAAGACGTCATGAACAAATTAATTTGCTTATTCCCCCAACAAGAATATCACAAGAAAAGTGAAATAAGCGAACAACACCAATCTTTAAAAATTACTACACGCAACAGATTTTCCACGAGACGTGTCTAGACATTCTTATCTCGCCTTGAACATTGCGGAATCTAACTCAAGGACATTCTGTGCTCAAATGAGGAAAGACTGATAACATGGGAGTGAATCTGCTGAGCTGAGAGCGAAAAACATCACATGGCTTATATAGTTTTACAAAATATTGAGAATTAATAATAATTAATAATTAACAATACTAATATAGAAATAGCAACTGAAACTGATAAAAATGTGTTGCCTGCTTTATAACACAGACAACCGTAATCACATATGTTCCGCAGCTCGAGTGGGGAGGGGAGGAGACTCGGGCACCTGGCACAATTCCAGGAGCCTGACTTCGGTTAACCCTTTCAGCGAACAACTCACTTTTAACAATACTAAAACCAATTACAAATAGTTAAGAGATAAAGAGTGAGGAATATATGTAACTTAATACATGATTAGATTTGATAAGTCGGAATGAAACATATATATATATATATATATACTGCAACTGGGTGAAATAGAACTGATTTGGAAACGGTACCGACCCCCTAGGTTTTGGGTAATAAAGGCAGCGGGGCTAACCTTTTAACATCTACGCCGGAAGCGATATCGATGTCGTACCCCACAGACGAGTGGGTCACTCACTACGGTGTCCGAAACTCAGACACCGTAAATTTATTTGATATATTTTTTTTTTTATTATCACAATATGTCACATCTATGTGTTTTCTTTTCAAGGACAATCGCAGAGGGGAACTACCAAGGAAGTCTATATTATAAATGCTCCCAAAATAACCAGAGTCCTGAGGTATGAATGCACCATAATAAATAAGGTCATCAAAATAGGTAGAAATGTATGACGACAATCAAAAGAAAATGGGAGGAATCACACTATGTAGTTGGAATATAAGGGGTATTAATGAACCTATTAAAAGGGGCAAGATACTAGCTCAGTTGAAATTATACAACACGGATATTTCGTTTCTACAGGAAACGCATCTTAAACATCAAGATCAGACGAGACTGAGGGCGAACTGGATAGGCCAAACATTTCACTCTTCATTTACTTCCAAATCTAGAGGTACCGCTATCATTATTCGTAAAGGAATTCCATTTAAATCAAAGAATATTATTTCAGATAAGGAAGGGAGATACCTTATAGTAGCAGGAGAGATCAATAATACGCCAATTACGTTGGTAAACATATATGCGCCCAATTTTGATAACCCTCAATTTTTTAATAAAATTCTGAATATAATTGCAGAATGTAATTATCAAAATGATATAATTGGAGGAGACTTTAACTGTGTTTTAGACCCTTATCTAGATAAATCGATGCAAAAACAAAAAGGTAATAGGAAATCTAAAACCAATGAACTTTTACATACATATATGGAAAACACAAATATAGTAGAGGTGTGGAGGATTGCAAACCCGACGGGAAGGGATTATTCGTTTTATTCAACGGTGCATAAAACATACTCACGGATAGACTATTTTCTTGTGGATACAAAATTAATTCCGCACACTACGAACCCTAAATACCACACTAATGCGATCTCAGACCACTCCCCGTTAACTTTTGTTTTAAAACTAGAAGGAATGTCTATGAATAAATCGTTCTGGAGGTTTAACTCGCAAATTTTAAAAGACCCACAAGGGAGTATATATCTAAAAAAACAGATGGACCTATTTTTTGAGATAAATGATACACCAGATATATCCCCCACGCTATTATGGGAATCCTTCAAAGCATTTATTAGAGGAGTCATTATTTCATTTCAAGCTTATCAAAATAAAAAGAATAAGAATGAACAAAGACATTTAGAAGAACAAATAAAACAATTAGATACAGATAATGCTAAAGATCCAACTATGGATAAACATAATAAAATCCTATTATTGAAATTCAAGCTAAATAAATTACTGTCAGAGAAAGTTATAACATTATTTCAAATCACAAAACAAGAACACTTCGAATTCGGGGATAAACCCCACAAACTTTTAGCACGCCAACCGAAAAAACGGGAAAAAGAGAAAGCAATATTAAAGATTAAATCAGATAGAGGGGAATTATTAACATTACCCAAGGATATCAATAAAAGATTTGCTCAATTTTACCAGAATCTATACACATCTAAAACGTTAATAGACAATAATAAAATTTCAGAATTTCTAGATAACTGTAACCTACCACAATTAGAACTGAGGGAACAAGAGGAACTGGGAGCACAAATTACTTCTAAGGAGATAGAAGACACAATAAAAATACTAAAGAATGGAAAAACACCAGGACCAGATGGATTCAGTAATGAATTTTATAAATCTTTTTATGACATAGTTACTCCACGATTACAGAAAATGTATACATATGCTTTTGAGGAGCAAAACTTACCTGAAACACTAGCAGAATCAACGATCATATTAATACTTAAAAAAGATAAAAATATAGAAGAACCAGGTTCATATAGAGCTATTGCTTTGTTAAATACGGATCAAAAAATAATAGCGAAAACACTAGCCAGTAGACTAAGCAGGTATGTTAGTAGACTAATAAATGAGGATCAAACAGGATTTATACCTAAGAGACATTCATTCAATAACTTGAGACGTGTGCTTAACATAATGCACTCACATAAATCTCACGACCATGAGTTAGCTATCATCTCACTGGACGCAGAAAAAGCGTTTGATCAAGTAGAATGGGATTATATGATTAAAGTATTGCAAAAATTCCAATTGGGAGAGAACTTCATTGCATGGATAAAACTATTATATAACAAACCTACGGCTAGAATACTAACTAATAATATATGATTTTTGAACTATCAAGGGGCAATAGACAAGGTTGTTCATTATCTCCGCTGTTATTTGCTTTGGTAATTGAACCACTTGCTGAAAAAATAAGAACACACCTGGATATTTACGGTTATAATACAAAATATTCAAATAACAAAATATTCCTATATGCCGATGATGTACTACTGTACATCACAAAACCACAAATTAGTATACCGAATATATTAAATTTAATTGAGGACTTTGGATCCTTTTCAGGATATAGAATAAATTGGAACAAAAGTGAAATTATGTCGATAAAACCAAAAGACTCAACACATCTCAGGAAATTCCCCTTTAAAATAGCTACAGAAAAATTCAAATATTTGGGAATTGAAATTACTAGAAATTACCAGGTTATGTTTAAAGCCAATTATAATCCCCTACTTAAGAAATTAAATAATTTGATTAAATTCTGGAAAACACTTCCGATGTCCTTAATAGGCAGAATAAACGCTATAAAAATGATTTTCTTACCACAAATTCTATACCTATTTCAATCAATACCTATATATCTCCCAAAAAAGTTTTTCAAAAAATTGGACTCAGACATTACAAATTTCATATGGGATTATAAACCCCATAGAATACAAAGAACACACCTTAATAAACGAAAAGAGTGGGGGGGTCTAGCGCTCCCTAACTTTATGTATTATAATTGGGCAGTAAATATTAAAAATATGATTCACCTGCTGGACAATTCTGCCCAGCAGGCGGACTGGATTGTAATGGAAAAAGGGGACTGCTCCCCGAGTAATATAGGAGCGATTATCCTCTCACCAATAAATCTGAATAATAAAAATTATAATAAAAACCCAATTATACATAGCACAATTAGAACATGGAAACAAATAAAACAGAATCTAAAATTAAGAAACCTATCTCTCTCAATACCAATAGCCAATAACCCATCGTTTAAACCATCAATCATAGACAAATCATTTATACAATGGGAAAGAATGGGAATCAAAACGCTCGAAGATCTGTATGAAGTGGGAAAATTACTATCGTTTCAACAACTACAACTGAAATATAATTTGAAAAATAACCAATATTTTAAATATCTTCAAATTTGTGATTATTTGAAAAAATACACAAAAGACTATCATAATATGCCTTCCGACTTACTGGATGAAGCAATGAAGACAAAGGCGGAATCAGCTAACTTAATATCGTACTTATATAATATCATTTTAAACATAGAAATACCCACAACAGATGGAATTAGAAGAGACTGGGAACAAGAATTAGCTATAAAAATTTCAAAAGAGAGCTGGGATAATCATTTACTACAGGTGCATAAATGCTCGATCAATGTACGACATACGCTTATCCAATTCAAAACATTACATAGACTATATTATTCAAAAACTAAATTAAATAAAATCTTTCCTAATGTTTCACCAATCTGTGATAAATGTCTGTGTCAAGAAGCTACCATAGCGCACTCTTTTGTTTTTTGTACAAAAATCCAAAAATTCTGGCATGGAATATTTGATATTTTTTCAAAATTAATTAAAATAAAACTGGTACCAAAACCAGAATGGATCATTTTTGGGATATCGGAAGGTATCCCTGAATTAAACGTGTATCAGAAGAATTTACTCAATTACGGGCTAATAATGGGAAAAAAGCTCATACTTAAATTCTGGAAAAATGCGCCCACACCAACAATAAAAATGTGGACATCAAATATGTTTGAAACATTACATCTGGAAGAGATGAGATTCCTCTTAGCAGGTAAAGCAAACCAATTCCAAAAGACGTGGTCTACGTTTATGGACCTATTACAAGCATGAGGTGCAATAGTAATTTTAAAAATAAATAAATAAATAAATGGTATCAGGACCTGGCATTGGGAGATAAAACAACAAAAACAGACTTGGTTGGTAGTCTTTCTGCGGAGTTTAATGTTATAATAGAGCGATTGTCCTTACTTTCTTTTTCTTTCTTTTCTAGGGTCTACTTTCTTACTTTACTTCCTTCTCTAACTTCTTTTCTAAGGGGCTTTCTTTTCCCAACACTCTCTTGCACTTCACAACTCTTGCGCACCTTCTTTACTTTCCTTACTTCTATCTTTTTCTTAAAGCTTTAAAAAAAAAAAAATGAAGCGGTACAAAAAATGTATTA